>NW_026732295.1:550000-637500 GCF_028476545.2 Physella acuta
AATAATCATCCTGATATCCTGATATGCAGGTACCACAGACACCATTTGTTTTATCACACGTTGAATTCTCACACATTGATGAGCAATTGTAGATACACCCAGGCCCATAATGATTCTCGTCGCAAGCTGTAATTAGATCCATTCATATTTGATTAGTTTAAGTCATCTGTAAACATCAAACATACAATTAAAGAAATTGTATATTTAACATTATTATGATGCATTTATAATTCCTCCAGTAAGTGTGCTTTTATAACTGGTATTAGCATTATAATAATTATAACTTATATCTGGTATGTAGGTCGCTTGCTGTACCTACAAATGAATGAAATTAACCTGCCTAAATGACAAAAGTCTCCGCTGGTTCCAGGAATACATTCATGGCATTTTCCATCGGTGTTGTTACACTTCGAGTCTGTACAATTTGTACTACATTTCTGTGTACAGTTCTTACCGTAGAACGAGGTATTGCAGGCTGTAATTTTAATAATCCAACATTTCTACTTATGTGTAAGTATGTATATATATATATATATATATATATATATATATATATATATATATATATATATATATATATATATATATATATATATATATATATATCAACATCAATATATCATTATCAAACTTTACATAATTGTGTTACGTGGTCCAGATTATAGAACTTAGCTCTGGCTGTTTTGTTGATACTAAGCGGAACTATATTATACAATCAACATTTGTATCAATATAATTGACTAGATGTGTTAGATACCAATGCGACTATCTAAGGCTTACTTGAGTTACAATAATCATCTTGATATCCTGAAATGCAGGTACCACAGACTCCATTTGTTTTATCACACGTTGAATTCTCACACATTGATGAGCAACTGTAGATACACCCAGGGCCATAATGATGCTCGTCGCAAGCTGTAATTATAACCATTCATATTTGATTAGATTAAGTCATCTCTATATATAATTCTCTTCATGGGGACCATTCAGGACAAGACGTAGACGCACTCCGTTACTACCCCACTCTCCAGGCAAATCGCTACCACCCCCACCCCCCACCAATCAGGTGAGTTTTGGTTTAGGACGAACGTTTACAATTGTAGAGCCGGGTTAGTGACGGCTGTTAGGGGCAGATAATTTTGTATTAAACGATTTGAAACGAAGGGGGGGGGGGGGTAACAATTTCTGATTGATTTTTTCATTGTCTGTAAACGGCTGCTTTCACTGGGCGAGGGGGTGGGAGGGGGGAGGGAAGGCCGCAGGGCAGGAGGGGGTAGTGTTGAATTCACAAATTATGAATTTCTGATAAGCAGAAAATAAAACAACTAGATGGCGGCGTATGCTAAATCGCGGGTCAGCTCGTTTGTAATAAACATACAATTAAATAAAGTACATTTAATTTTAAGTTTAATTGGCTGATTTCTAATCTCTTCAAAGTCTAACTAATTTTGTTTTGTGGTCCAGATTATACAACTTAATTTTGGCTGTGTGGTTGATACTAAGCGGAACTATATTATGCCATCAAAACTGTTTATAAATTATGTTGACTTGGCTTACTTGAGTTACAATAATCATTTTGATATCCTGATATGCAGGTGCGGCAGATACCATTTGTTTTATCACACGTTGAATTCTCACACATTGATGAGCAACTGTAGATACACTCAGGCCCATAATGATGCTCGTCGCAAGCTGTAATTAGATCCATTCATATATAATTAAATTAAGTCATTTGGAACATCATACAGTTAAATAAAGTGTAAATTTAACTTTAATATGATGCGTTTCTAATTCCTCCCATGCGTGTGCATTATGTTCTTGATAATTTGTATGTAGGCTGCATGCTTTAACTACAAATGAATTAAATTAACCTGCCTAAATGACAAAAGTCTCCGCTGGTTCCAGGAATACATTCATGGCATTTTCCATCGGTGTTGTCACACTTCGAGTCAGTACAATTTGTACTACATTTCTGTGTACAGTTCTGACCGTAGAACGAGGTATTACAGGCTGTAATTTTAATAATCCAACATTTCTACTTAATATGGAAGTATATATATATATATATATATATATATATATATATATATATATATATATATATATATAGCTACTTTAAAAATCTTAACATTCTGAATTATAACAATGCATGATTTCAAAGCTATCAGCTATACATTTTGAATATTAGAAACAATTCGAAGGCTGTCATCTATTATAAACGCAAACCAATAAACAGAAAAAAAGGAATATTTCGACATACACAGTTCACAGAATGGACCAACTCTACCAGGTATACATTGAAGACATGAACCATTAAACCGATCACACATCTGGTTGGTGCAATTTGTACTGCAATTCTTTGAGCAGTTTTCTCCATAGGATCCAGCCGAACATGCTTGGTTGACAGGAAAAACAAAATCTCGAATTAAACATGTTTGTTTTGTTATCGGCTGGACTAAATATGTAGAATCTGGAATACGTATTTATTATAATCATTGCGAGTAACGTTACATTGATCAATAGCTTACATTGGCTGCATTCATCACCATAGAAACCAGCAACACAGCCGCCATGACACTGACCAGTTGAAACAAAACACTGTTTCCAGTTAGTACAATTGCACGTACTGCTACAGTCTAGCCCGTATGTGTTGTCTGGACATTCTTGATCTATTTGAATCATACAAACATACATTCAAACTGGCCTTATCTTGTAGGAAGGTAAGAAACATCAGCGGAAACTGTAGCCAACATAATTTAGCATACTCGTCCTCTAGTGGAGATCATTTCCCCGAGTAAAGCACTAGATACCCTTTAAATCCCCCGTCTGTTACATAGTTTCCCACTTTGATGTTAATGTCATTACTTTAATACACAGTCTAACAAAATCAGTTATGTTGAAAAACACATAATTGGTTAAATTATTAAATATACATATTGTGTGTAGGACTATAAGTCTGTATTGAAAATGAAAAAGTATTTCCTACCGCCGTAAACTTCCACTTCACACAGTGTTAAATAGTTGTCTTTGTGTTTAGCTATTATTTCAATAGACGACACCCCCTTCTTTCCCGTAGTCGTTACATTGTAAATATGTTCACTGGTGCTGTTTGTATTATCCGTATAGTTGAATGCAGCTGAGTTGTTTGGGGTGTAGCTGATCAAGTTAAATCCTTTCAGTCGCACTCCATAGTTACCGTCAACTTAATTGGTTTAATAATAGTCCCAAATATTAATGTAATTTATAATTGTATTTTATGAAATAAATCGATTTAGGTAAATCATATCGAGAGCATTTTAATGGTTGGAAACCATTTTGAATTGCATTATATTACCAAATGTTACAGTAACTCGCCTACCCCTGTTGTATAAGACATATCTTGTAACAAACTGTGGCCTAGGAAATGTCACAGTCCAACTGCTGGGGACAGGATGCTGTTCAGTATGAGTACAAGACAGTTGCCCGTTGAAATCTCCATTAGGATTCCCATCCACAGCTCTCGTCGAGTCAAAGGTCAGGCCTCGCTCAGTATCAACGTAATCGCTGGTCTGTCTGGTTGCCATTTTTAGAGCCAAATTTCGGCCTGATAAGAAAAAAATAATTAATTAACATGAATCATATTTTTTATTTAAAATGCAGCGTTTTTTGTTGCAATACTATATCAACAATATACCAAAAAATATACTACAACACATTACTTTCTAGTACAGACATCCCGTGAATTTTAGAATCAAACTTATACACTCATTATGATATACGTACCATTGTTAGATGAACTACGTTAATTATAGTAGCGAACTTAATTCAACAGATTACTTCAAATTATTTTGCACGCTTCTTAAAAGGTGTCACTTCGTTGAGAAGTCCATTGTTTTCTCTGATGTCATATTTGTAAATTTATATATGTACAACACAGTAAAACATTGTGTTCTTCATTTAATTTATAAAAATAGTGTATCTCTACTTCTACTCACCCCCACTAATGTGAAGAGAAGCCACATTTTTTGATGTTCTGAAATCAATAAATATCTGAGTAGTTCTAATCCAAGAATTGCATAAAATATCGGTTGTTATATTATTTACTTTGGTCACTGTTTGATCAATGCAAGACCTGTTTTTGGTTTTATTTCGGAATGTTACGAGTACGTCTTTAATTGAGCCTGAAATAACAATTTATTATTTTACTATCACGTAATATAATGTAAGCAGCATATAAAACTAAAACCTGTTATTGTTTGATTATTACATGCGTTGTTCAGTGTGTTGTAAGAAAAAATAATAACACATTATTTTTACGTTTTCATAAACTACAAGCATTTTATTTTAATGATAATTGCAATTAATCAATATATTCCTCCATTAGACACTACTTGTCACCATACATATTCTACATATAAAATGCTATGCAATGAGCAAAAGTATTTAAAACACGTGAGAGGATGTTAAATTCCCTATCCTACTTGTGTCCCCCATCACAATCTGTATCCACTTAACTCTGTACTCTACACTCCATCTAATTGTTACGTTTTGTAAACTTGTCCACGTCACATCCTGTCCGTCTACTATGTTACTGGACTCTGGTACTAAGACAGCGTTTAATGTAGCAAGGTCTTCTGTATAAAATTAATTCAGATTGTATTAATCAATTTGTATTGTTTTTAAAATGAATATATATATATATATATATATATATATATATATATATATATATATATATATATATATATATATATATATATATATATATATATATATATATATGGTTCCATGACAAATGATCTCAGGACAAATGATCTCAGACAAAATATCTCAGACAAAATATCTCACGGACAAATGATCTCAGGACAAATGATCTCAGGACAAATGATCTCAAGGACAAATGATCTCACGGACAAAATATACCAGGACAAAATATATCAGGACAAATGATATCATGGACAAATGATCTCAGACAAAATATCTCAGACAAAATATCTCACAGCGAAACCAACTCTTCTACAACTAACACTTCTATAACCAACTCTTCTATAACCAACTCTTCTATAACCAACTCAGCTATAACCATCTCTTCTATAACCAACTCTTCTATAACCAACTCAGCTATAACCAACTCAGCTATAACCAACTCTTCTATAACCAACTCAGCTATAACCATCTCTTCTATAACCAACTCTTCTATAACCAACTCTTCTATAACCAACTCTTCTATAACCAACTCTTCTATAACCAATTCAGCTATAACCAACTCTTCTATAACCAACTCAGCTATAACCATCTCTTCTATAACCAACTCTTCTATAACCAACTCAGCTATAACCAACTCAGCTATAACCAACTCAGCTATAACCAACTCTTCTATAACCAACTCAGCTATAACCATCTCTTCTATAACCAACACTTCTATAACCAACACTTCTATAACCAACTCTTCTATAACCAACACTTCTATAACCAACTCTTCTAAAACCAACTCTTCTATAACCAACTCAGCTATAGCCAACTCTTCTATAACCAACTCTTCTATAACCAACTCAGCTATAACCAACTCAGCTATAACCAACTCTTCTATAACCAACTCTTCTATAACCAACTCTTCTATAACCAACTCAGCTATAATCAACCCAACTATAACCAGCTCAGCTATAACCAACTCTTCTATAACTAACTCAGCTATAACCATCTCTTCTATAACCAACTCTTCTATAACCAACTCAGCTATAACCATCTCTTCTATAACCAACTCTTCTATAACCAACTCATCTATAACCAACTTTTCTATAACCAACTCAGCTATAACCAACTCTTCTATAACCAACTCAGCTATAACCAACTCTTCTATAAGCAACACAGTTATAACCCACTCAGCTATAACCAACTTAGCTATAACCATCTCAGCTATAACCAAATCAGCTATAACCATCTCTTCTATAACCAACTCTTCTGTAACCAACTCAGCTATAACTAACTCAGCTATAACCAACTCTTCTATAACCAACTCTTCTATAACCAACACTACTATAACCAACACTTCTATAACCAACTCTTCTATAACCAACTCTTCTATAACCAACTCAGCTATAACCAACTCTGATATTTATCTATTTGTATATGGTTATAGTTGAATCATGATACCCTTAATTGCGTTATGTGGTCCTAATACCTCTAAGGGAAAAGTAATAACATTTCTATATCAATTTGAATAAAATTATGTTGCCTGAACAAAAATCAGGTTAAATTTTTTGAAGGAAGAATCATTATAATCAAGACATTGTAACATTGTAATGTTTTTTGCATTTATTATTAACTAAAGATGACATAATGTTGTAAATTCGTGAAAATATTTTACTCAAGCATAGATGCTAAAACCACATAAACGAATACACATAAAAAATGAATGACATGTAATAAAAGAAATATAAATGTTTTCAGATTAGAATTCTCATCTGGCCTTGGTATGTCGCAGTCTAAGAGCATCATCACCGCCTTGCTCGCAATGTTGTCGCAATAAATAAAGCTTTTGGAAGGATACGTAGATCTAATTTATTTACAGTCTCTCCAATAATAATGATCAAACAAACGTTTGCTGTTGTTTGTACATATTTTTTTGTGTTTAATTGTCTATTATATTATTATCTGTTTTATATGAATTTATTATTGCTTTAAATTAGGATTTTTGGGAATGATGAAGCTACACTTCACTAGGTATACTGAGAGGCACCATAGAAAGTAATACAGACGGATTTAAAAAGGAGGAAGAGAAATGGCATGCTTAGGTAAAGCTGTAAACTTACGGTACTGACAGAGTGGACCAAACCAGCCCCGCTCACAACTTGACCCAGCTAAACACAGACCTTGGTCATCACATCTGTTGTTGGTACAGTGACATTTGTATTGGCAGCTGGAGCCAAACCATCCAGTGTTGCATCCTTATAATAATATACAATTATATACTTTTTCTAATTAGTCAAAAACAGTTGTAATTAACCTATTAATTTGTCATGATAGTGTAAATGTGAATATATTGAAACACAACCATTATTTTATTAGATGTAGTTTTTTTTACTAAATTACAGTTGCAGTTAAAAATGCTTTGAAAAAGAATACGACTTTTCATAAAGAAAAATATCAAGATCAATACAAATAAATCGTGTGACCTATCGATATCTATATTACCTGAAGCAGCCCAGACTAAATGACACCACCAAAAAACTATTGTCCATGCCATGAGTGAATTTTGTCCTGCTTCTCCTGTAAAGTATAATATAGCATTGAATTTAATAATTAGAAAGTGCATTACATGTGTGCATGTCTCTAATGTGCTATGGTAGAGATACATTAATTATAATTAAACACTGTAAAAATAAAGAAAATTTTATATACATTTTGAATACATACTTTTAAATATGAACACTAAACCATACATGAAAATTTCCTAATGGTGAATTCATTCCTAAAATATATTCTATGAGTATATAAGCTAAGTGCTATTCCCAGGCTCTTCTAAATGTCATCCTGTTCTGTATTGATAACAATAGAATAGTAATCCACTTCCTTTTCTGATAGTCTAAAATTCATATGAACAAATATATTGTGTTTGTAAAATATGTGTGATCAACGAAGCACGTCTGTAATCCACAGCATGTTATAACGGTTAAATTATATGAATTTCTAGACGGGGAGTTTTCTATGTTGAAATTTCGTATTGGTCATACATGACTGTAAAACGAAATCCTTTTTAGTAAAAAAATGAATATAAATAAAAACAAAGACTTAAAAACAAAAAACTAACAGCTTTTGTTTTAAATTTGAAGTATTAAAATTAATATAATATGTAACTAATTAAGACAATGCTAACAAAGCTTACATGTGTTGTTAAAATCTGCAGGCTGAAATAGTGACACTCACATAAAAAATTCATCTAATGAACACAATACTTAGACCACAATACAAAACGGCACAAGTCAGCTAAACAGCCGGCTTAAGATTAAAGATTGTTGTCGATGCATTGTAACGCAAGTAAATAGAAATATCAGTGATCAGGACAGTACTTGATATTACTAGACCGTCGCTTGACACGCCGTGGCCCCGCCCTTAACGCTATCACACTGCTCAACACTTCCTACGTGTGTATCACATTTGAAATCAGTTATCACACAAATCCAGACATGCGACACACATTTAAAATCAGTTATCACATAAATCCAGAAGGAAGTGGGTCTGTGCATTAGGGTCATTGGGGTTGGAGAGTGGTGGTGGAGCGTTGTTTGATATTCCATACGGCCAGACACTCTATAAACTACTCTCTCTATATCTAACTTTCCTTTTATGTTTTTCAATCAATCTTTCTATCTTTCACTATATCTATCTTCTCCGCATTTTTCAATCGTCTTTCTCATCTATTCCTACATTTTCTCTCTGTTTTACTGCTCTCTATTTTAGTCCTTCTTTTAGCCCATTCCCCATCCCCCTTCTCTTACTCCCCATTTCACAATTACGTCTCTTTCCTTCATATTTTATTTTCTATCTGCATTAACTTCTTACGCCTTTCCCTTTGCCTACTCTTTTTCCTTCTACATAACCTCACCCACTCACAACAGTCTTCTCACAGCTGTCAATATATTATTATTATACTATCTTCCTCTATCTCACTTTATTTAATTTAGTTTCCGGGATTTACATTATTCCTCACACATCTTTTTTCCTTATACTCATATTCGCTCCTAAATACTCGCCCAATTCGTAGTTCTCTTTTACCTCTTGCTATCATTTCTCTATATTTAAGCTTTGTTATTCGATTACAGCCAGGATTGAATTCTTGCACCATTTACTTATATCTATATTTAGACTCACATCAGCAACACATGTAACCTGTAGATAAGCTTCAGTTGACCAGTAGTCTCTCAAAGTTGGAAACAACAAGGCTCTGTTTGTTTAAAACATTTAAATTACTTCCCCGTACGGCATAACATTTATAACAAGGAAGTAAATATTATTGTCAAGCAAATAGGCCTAACTGAGCAATTCTATTTTAAGATCTGAAGATACAAAAAGTTATGAGGTTCTTATTCTTGTCAACGGCAGACACAAAAAAAAAGAAAGGAAAAAAAAACGTGCTTATTTCCGCCTATTGCGATCTATAAATTTGAAGGGTTTGTGATTAAGGGCTAGAGTGTGTGTTATCAATCAGAACAATTGTAAATTGTGACTTTTTATTTTTTCTGACTAAACTTAAAATACATTATTCAAATTACTAACATTTTTATTCATACCATTTCATTAATTAGAATATACCTATCAATATAGATATCTGATGTTTTCTTTTTAAATTAACTTAGTTACTATTTGTAATGCAAACGTGGAGTGACAAAACATCTCCGAATAATTGCATGTGTCAACTCTCTATTTAAAAATTAATGTAGGCCAAAAAAGGGGACTGCACCAGTGCTCCATACGTCGAGGTTGATTTATTTCTATTGCAAAGTTTATCGTTAATGGGAACGTACTCTGTATAAACTAAAAGAAATATTCGTTTTATGAAATTTATCTCCCCTGAGTTAAATCGGCCATAAAAACAGTTAAGAATGGTAAAACATAAAAACATTACTGCCTTATCATGAAAAGGGATGATTCCATAATTAATTAACTTGTAAATCTGAGAGTTTTTTATAATGTTCCTGAACTTTAATAAGATTTACGAAAAACAAAATTCCAATTACTGTGCCTAAAGATATTTTCTTCATATTAGCAATCAAACATATTATCTGAAATCATGTTTCTTAACATTGTTTTAAATTGTTTTATATAGTATTTTTCCTTAGCTGTTTCAATTTGTGCTAGACGAAACTTGAGAATTTTTTCTTTATCTAAAATTCATAATATGCTAATTTCGAATTTCTATTTCAAAAAAAGTGAAATAGAGAAATGTACCCCTCTTATGCACTAAATTAATTGTGCTTTGTTTAGTTGTAGCTTTACATTTAGGAAGTTTAAACTTGACGAGGTTTACAATGTAGACAGTGAAGAATGGTGAGAGAACAATACTGAGTGTCTAAAATATGGAAGAGAATTTATGAGTGACAAAAAATAGTATAATTAAAGAAAGTGAATTAGTTTTCTTTTATTATTTTCGGTGCAATTAAAATCGTATTATTATTATAAACATTTTATTATATTTACATGGTTTTCTTTGGTCTCCTCTGCCTCTTTCAACTTGGACTCTGCACCAGCAAATGCTACGTGTTGTTATTTATTGTCTTTCTGAGGTGTGCCTTATTCACGACTTTCTAGTTTTGTTTTCTTATTTTCGTTCTCCACTGTCCATGACCACCTAGCACAACAATAAAACAGAATCAACAAGTTCCTTTATTTCCTGCATCTTGTTTTATCATTCACTTTCCAGTCAACTAAATAGGTATGTCACACTCCAATTCGTCTTAGAAATGTTTCTGATAATTTGCTAGTGTTTATCACTTGAATGACCTTAATCTAATGCACTTCGAATCCTACTATTTAATATACCATATCCGAAATTGCTTCTAATATATATATATATATATATATATAGGCCTATATATAACACCTATTTATTTAATTGGGTCGCAAAATTGTAAGTTCGCCCCTGACGTTAGATGGGTAGGTACTCCTCTGTACAGCATTGCAATGCATACTGTTCATAACGCGCAATGTATGTGTACGTTCACGTGAGTGTGTGCGTGTACGTGTACATATGCTCTTATCATGAAACTATCGGAAATAGCTTGGCCTAAATAACTGATCTCTATTTAATAGGAAATTGCAGGATATTGATTTTCTTAAATTAATACAAGCAGATCACAACAGCTATATCTGTGTTTGTGTTAAAGACATTTTACTCACAGTAATACACATTAATATACGTACTCTGTGGTTACCTAGTTAAACCTGCTATTAAAAATGTCATTTGTCATGTCTGTATTTCATTCATAAAACTAAGTTAGTGCTGTCTCTAAAACATCGCGAACTTTGAAGAGCTGAGAATACCCGTGGGATGGTTTCGATAAAAACAGAAATTAATTTTTAGTGGGGCGGCGCCCCTACGTGGTGCAAATCGGCGCCCCTGGATCTACCGTTAGTATTGTGTTCTACACTATGGATACGATGACCTACTATAATTGTTGACTCGATCCAATAAGGTGCGTCCATTGCTGTTTATTGATGTTTATATTTTTTGATATATATTCTAAAAATATATTCGTGTTTTTTAAGGTGTACTATCAATTTTGTAGAAGGCTACAAAACAGATTTTACATAAGACAGGCAATAAAATTAAAAGTTGCCTCAAAAATCCAAACACCCTTAACAATTTTTGAAGAATGTTGACATTTTCTTTACTTAATCGCTAGATTTTTCTATTTCATAATACATTATTGTTGTTTTTAGTTTTTGTTTGTTTGTTTCGTTTACAAAAAATAGTATGGATATTGGCGGGTAGGGGAGGGTGGTTAGCTGTTTATTTATTTACACGCTTTTTCTGAAGATTTTAAAATATACTACTTTTTTTTAGAGAAAACAACTATACATTAATACTGTTATCTGTAACTTGATAATATCCATCAATCTACTTGGTTCTAAAGCTCATTGAGACCTGCTTCGCACAAATTCAGACTTATCAGACTTTTTTATTCAGACGTTTTTCCAAGTCTGGACTCCCAGCTGTTTTAGCCCAGTCTCCAATCCTTCAAAGCCTAGGCCTGAATGATGTTATTTTGCCAATGAGTTTTAGTTATATACTACTTTTAGCATTTTTTTTTATTAGTAATATTTCTTGATGTCAAAACGGTAGTACTCTTGTAGGTTTTTTTTTTTTTATTTCTAACATTAGTCTTTGCTATTTGTTGATGTCAAAGATGTTTTCTTGGTTCTAGTTATTATTAGGGCCTACATTCCTATCAAGATAGGCTCAGCTATTTTATTTGCTTATACTTTCTTTATTCGTGTTCCTTCTGATGTTTATGTTATGGTGGGTAATTTGTGTGTTTTTTACTGTTTATTTTTAGTTTTGCATGTATAGATACGATATTTGACTCAATAAAGGATTTTGTGATATTTTATCGCTGCTCCCTATAAGTACAATAGGATCTGCATATGCAAGATACACTGTCCATCAGCTGTGATAATATGAAATACTTATGACTGATAACTTGTATTAGGTACCAAAGCTGATATCTAATTATATGATTTATTTAGTCATTAATAATAAAAAAATTATAATTATTGTACATCTTGTTGTCTAATATTTGTTTTAAAATGTTCTAACTATTTAAATTTAATGTTTAAATTATATTTAACATGCTATGTAGGCCTACATTCTTTTCATAAGTTTTTTTTTTTTACTTTAGAAAGGGTATTGGTTTATTTAATTTTCTTTAATATTTACTACACTTGTTACTCAAGTTATCGTGTTTACACACAGACAGACACACACACAGACAGACACACGGACAAGATTGCAAAACTATGCTTTTCCGTATCAAAGTTTCCCTTTCAAACCTGACAGTCTATGGGGCAAGTGAAGTAGAGTTCACTTGTTTCTGTGACCTCGGCATATGAAGAGATAGTGTGGTCAGCACTATGCCCAGCCGTCTTAACTTTCCCTAACGTGCGTTAGGCACCCATCAGAGTTGGGTGGACTCAGGGACGGTCTACTGACTTGTACCCGGATTCGAACTCGAAACTTACGGGTTAGCAGTCCAGCTCTCTACCGCTAGACCACTCCGTCCCAGTGAGGTATATCAGTTCCGTATCAGTGAGGTGTAAAAAGGTGTAAAAAATCTCGATTTTTTTTTGCACGATTACAAGACTTTCTCTATACTTCGTATATACGAGAAAGTAACAATTGATAATCTTTTTGTTTCCAAAGAAACCTGAATAAAACTTCCGCTAGTTTTAATTTTATTTATTTATTTTTGCTTTAAGATACATTTTACATTATTTGAGATGTGTAGGTTATACTAGAAAAATAAATGCTTTAATGTTAAAATGATTAATGTATTTTTATTTAATCTAAATTTAGTCACAAAAATGAGACTTGAAAACATCCATTTTCTATTACGTTAGCCTCAGCTATCAGCAATTGCTTCTTAGTCATTAATTACGTAAATTCATAAAATAATATAGCTTAAATTGATTTTATAGTAGGCCTACAATGAAATAAGTAACACAAACATAAACAATATACTGAGACAATAAAATGATTATTGTAGTTGGATCGAGATACAAACAAAACGTAACATTAACGAATCCTAATAGCATCTATTAATTCGCCATATCTGCATGCCTATTGTGATGGTCGCTCACAATTCTCTTTAAATTTTGAATTGCCTAATAGACATTCTTCCTAGTGGCGAAACTACAGCACAGGAAACCCCGCAATTCAGTTTGAGGGGGCGGTCATGTCGATTAACTGACGAAAATTCCAACCATATAAAAAATTAAATGAAGGAACAAGCACATTTATTTGTGAAAAGCTTCTTGACATAACTATATCACAGTGTGGCGTCGCTAGGTCGGATGTCACCCGGTGCGGCACTCGGTGGTGTCACCACCCCCAAGAAACAATATATATATATATATATATATATATATATATATATATATATATATATATATATATATATATATATATATATATATATATATATATATATATATATATGTGTGTGTGTGTGTGTGTGTCGGCCTACATATATATAAGCTTTAATTACTGCATACGTAATAGTAACTATGTTTATTTTTAGTCTGTTAATAATACAGTTGGACGTAGTAATGTTTTCTTTATAGTTAGCAGGTTTATGTAATGGAGTCACCCCCAACCTTTTGTAATAGTTGTCGATTTGTACATAAAAGACTATTTAACTTTAATTAATCATTAATGGAACTGGCAGAAAAACCTTTTTCTTTTGAACATTTTGCAATGTTTAACCCTGATGTCACCCCCCCCCCCCCCCCTAAATGGCCCCTCCCTCGCTACGCCTCTGCCATATCATACGGGAAATCGTAATCATGTGATCGTCGTGTTTATGGCAGCAGATCATCAGCACTCATTAGCACATTTTGTTTAGCATAAAGCATTTTTTTTGGGTTGTAGTTGTTATGCATTGCTGAAAAGGCTGGTGTTAGAAAGTACCAAAAAAAATGTCTGCACAGGTCGTGATGACAACTGAGTTGTATTTCCTGTTATTGATGATCGTATCCTAAGTTCTAGGAAAGTATATTCGTTTTCTTCCTACGTAAAAAGACCACCCCGCGCTGTCTTCTCTCAAAACATAACCAAGTTTATATTATTCCATTTACATTTCTTGAAATGGTATTATATCTATTTTTTCTCTCGCCCCCCCCCCCCCAATCTATATAATTTATTTCCACTCTGCCTTATACAGTTCTATATTTCAACCTTTCTCTTTCCAGCTCGTGTTTCCTCATCGTTCCACTTATCTATTTTCTGTTCCCGATTGACCCCCCCCCTCCCTTTTTACCCTTCCTCTTCTTCTCTATTTCCCCCTCCCTCTAGTGAGTGGGTTAATTGCTATCTTCATTCATTTTTTTGTTGACGCTATAGCTGCTCATCTCTCCGTCTCTATTTCTTTCTCATCAAATTCATACAACAAGCCATTATCCGGTCTCTGTGTTTTGCATATATTTAAACCACAGAATTTAAGATCGTTGACTTGTATACGCTAAAGCTTTTTTTTCTACTTCTTACTTCAGAGATATTAACTGCTTCAAAACAACAATTTACTAGTCATTAAATTTAGAAAGCTAAGTGCACATAACCCGGCTGGGTGTATTTGAATTTTGTAGTTACCTCCTTTGGCAGCGACATTAATGAAGTAAAATCGATTGATATGTCTTTGTTATCATTCCATGTTAAAAACTGAAGACAGGAAACCTCGGAAATGCCTATATCGGTCAACAGTAAACGAAATAAGCAATATGCTTAATGTGTTCATGGCGATCTATATATCGATAAACATATTTTTAGAATATTTGTATTTTTATTTAAGTAGGCCTACACAGATCAGAAAAAGTATTCACTGAAAAGCCAAATGTAGGGCCTATAATTTAGAATATATGTGGTATGACTTCATCATTCTTCTTCTAAGAGAACTAAAGATAAATTACTGCAACCAATATCAACATTTAACCTCGTAATTAGTGAACATTTTTGCTTTTAGCACAAGAGATAATACCAAGAAAATTCGAAAACATTTTAGAAACGTTATTAAGCATTTGTAAATATAGGCCTACATGTTAAATTTCAAAAATTGATTTTGATAGTACTAAGTAGTTCAATAACACTATTATATTGCAAAAAAAAATGAAAACCGCAGTAGAAAAATATTGCAAATAATATTTTTAGTCACACATTTCGGATACAATTGTGAATGGTGTTCATGGGACTGCTAGAGTAGATATATTTTTAAAAGATAAAATTCCATAGATATTACATTTTCCGAAACATTAGCAATCGAACAATTTTTGTATTCGTTTTTAAAAAATTAAAACAGTTCAAATAGATTTTTAGCAAGAGTTGAATTAAGTTTATTTACTAAAGTTGCAAAAAATATTTGAATGTACAGAAATGGAGGATACAAGTCATATTATATTAAAAACAGCATGGGCAAAGGACTTGTATATATATATCTATCTATATATATCTATCTATATATATATATATATATATATATATATAGATATATATATATATATATATATATACATATATATATGGAGAGGGAGAGAGAGAGAAGCTGCGAATTTAAGTTAGTTTATTAAGACATACATTCATCTCTTAGATCTTAAATTAAGTAATAAATTATTAAATGTTTACATGAGACAAATGAAAAAGTATAAAGGAATGTATATGTGGGCTGGTATACTACTGTTAATCCTAAAATGTAATAGTAACTTGGGTTTGTGGGCTGGTATACTACTGTTTATTCCAAAATGTAATAGTAACTTGGGTGCTTATTAAAGGGGCTAAGGTGACTAGGTGCTAGTTACAGAAACCCAAGGGGTTAATCTAAGATATTGGGGATGAGCAGGCCAGGGAAATCTAAAATGTAATTAAAATGTTATCGGCTCACCCTGGTCGTTAACGGCTACGAGCTCTATGCAGGTGCATGAGTGACGAGTAATGCTGGGAAGACACCCGCGGTGATTTATGTCTAAAGTTGAGTCCGGGCATGCCGCTGGACGTCACGGTTGGATCATGACTCATGATCGGAAGGTGGACGTCAGAAACGATTCCGATGACCTTAGGGACTTATTATCGCCTGGGCCGGATAGTTAGACGCGAGCAGTTGTTAGGTGTGAAACGCGGCGGGAGTGCCGGGTGGCCGTACGTTAGCTCGAGCGGGGTATGACACGATCGTTAGCCCTGAGACAACGGGAAGATCTATAGCGGTCAATTATCGGGTGTGAAACGCATGGGTGCATAGTGACCAGTGTTATCTCGAACGCCGAGGGATGGTACGGAGCCCAACCCGCGACCCTATTGCTCTGGGGAGATGATAAGGGATGGGCCGACTAGACTATATATTGGCACTCGAACTAGGCCCAAACGGGGTTCACTCAGAATAGAACAACAGTTACTCACGTTAAGAACGTCAAAAATTAAATTTGTGCTCAAAAATTTCGGAAGCCAGTTTTGTGTTCAAATAGGAGTCTTGAAGCATTTTGTGTGAGTGTCAAATTCTAGAAATTGTTGTTTGTAGTCGGCCTATTTTGGCTGGGTTTTTTTTAGCGGTTGTTTTTTTTAGTAGTTGTTTTTTAAAGCAGTTTTTTTAATCGATTTTTAGCCATTTTTGTAGTCATATTTCCCTTGTCTTTATATAGTCACGTTTTCTTAAGCTTTATAACAGCTACATCTGGGGTTTAGTTTTCGTTGAGTTTGGATCTTTTATTTTAAATTTTTAGGCGGGGTATTTAACGATCAAATAAAGTATATCGTAGTTACTCTTGACTTTGATTTTTTGTTTACTTAGTCTAGTTTAGTTTGGTTTGTTTAGGTTTAGTAAACCCCTTTGTCACCACACAAAGGTGCACGGATGAGTGAATAAGATCACCTCTCGGTTCTCCCCTTACATTTGGTGTCAGAAGTGGGATATAAGATACCTATTTCTCGAAGAACCCCTTACATATATATTCACATTTGAAAACTGTTTTAATTTATTTAACAGATTTAATTTTAAAATAGTATAAAAAAAATGTATACATAGTATAAAATATCTCACAGGTATTAATTTTTTGGCAGAAAAAGTAAAATTTAATTAGAAAAGGCAAAGTGGTATTAATCAACCATATTTTAACATTGATTATGAGAATGTTACCTTAAAATAATTATTTTGCTTGTGTGTCAATAACTGAAGTAATTTTATTATAGATAACAAATAAAAGAGCTAATAAATTTAATTACTAGAAGCCTTTAAATGTTGTCTCCACCGGGTTCTTCATTATGTTAATATCTTGTTCATCTTATTCGTCGTGTGATATAAAAATCATGAGCATTAATGTAAGATTAGTTCAAGTTATTATGTAATAACTGAAAAGTTAATTAGTTGTAAGGGGTCGGCGTGGTTGAGTCGGTAAAACTCATGGTTGCTAAACCGAAAAGTCTCGAGTTTGAACCCTCGGGGAGATGAATATCGTTAGCTGGGGACAGCCACTTTTCTAGGAGAGACAACTCCAAAATTAATCAACTGGTGTTCTTTGTTGGACAAAGGCTATGGAAGCAAATCCAAAAAGAAAAGCAGGCTGAAATCGGAGTCAATGGCCTCAATGGCGCATAACCAGTTGACACATATCCTTAAATGTGATGGAGGCATAGTCGAGTCGGAAAAAGCTCATGGTTAATAAATTTGAAAAAAAAAGTCTCGAATTCAAACCCTCGATCCCTTCAACATTAAAAATTAAGAACAAAGAAGAAGAAGAAGAATTACTTGTATAAGGACATTAAATTAAACAAAATTGTGTACATTTAAAAATAAACTACTTTAATAGATATGTTGATTAATTTGTATTGTAAATAAAAAGAGTTAATATTAACATGGCTCCTAATTAGAAAAATGCATGCGTCACACTTTCTGAGAGTCATTTATTATGTTAGTTAAGCTATACAGTCATGCAAAATAACATCTTAACTGTTGGCATATACATTTTCTTCAGTTTGCCGAGTTGTAGAGAGCTGATCATAGTTGTTGTAGGTTTGGGTAGTTTCGTTGTACCTTTTCAAAACTTGATACAGGCATCTGTACTGGTCCTGGGAAGTAAAAAGTTTTTGACCAATGGCATTCAAGTAAAAACTTGTATAAAGGTTAAACAGAAACACATGTTTACCAGAGATGGGATGACCTGTGGTCTGATACATTTGATGGCACCAACAACAAGTGGAACTGTTAAACTTTGGTCATGGTCCATTCGGTCAAGTAGAAGACTCAACACACAGGCGAGGCCGCTGTACTCAGCTCCGTTTCTGAAAACATGGAATAACAAAACATGATCTTTCAGCACACACACAGAATGGGCTTTTTTAATATAAAAATGGTGGTTTATCAAAGGAAAAGATTTTTGTTAGGATTTTAAAAAAGAAAATACCTGCACATGTAGAGTACTCTCCCCTGTGCCTGTACATTGTTTGACCTTGTGTGTTTAAGAAGTTTGAGAAGATTCTTGGGATTCAGGTCTCTGCTTTTACTTGTTATGTGGGTCACGTGGGTTTCATTAGCTACCTGAAATGTAGGTTTTTATCTATATAAATGCAACAATACACATATAAATATTGTTAGCAGATACACAAAACATTGATCTCCCTTATAGAAAAAAATGCATAACAAGTTTTAAAACATTCTTTCATACAATTATGCACCAAAAAGGAGAAAATAAATGATTTTACTTTCTCGTATTGAAAGTATAGAGAAAGTATATTGCATTAAGGCAAAAAATCAAAATTGTTTTACATCTACCTAAGTTGGAAAAACTTAGTTTTGTAATATTATAAGCATGTGTACCATTACAGCAAGGTTGATGAAATTTCATATAAAAGTATTATATCAAATTTGTAGTTATGTATTAACTTTTCAGTTATTTCCGGTAACCAGAAGGGACATTTATTCTACTTTTGGTTTCTCAAAAGCCTATACTTGAATACTATATCAGTAAGGTATACACAATTTCATATAGGATGTAGTACTTTTCACTATTTCCTATTGCTCAAAAAGCATAAGAATTTATTTTCAACTTGATTCCTCTGAAACTTGCAAGCAAAATTTAAAACCCTTCAACCCTGGCCTATTTCTATCAAACTTTTCATGTAGGTCAAGACTCAATGTCAATGTATTGTGACACAAAATGTTATTTAATTAGATCATTAATTACCTATTTAAAAACTAATTAAGGGATTCTATAATAAGCAAAAATTTTCAACAACTTTATACACACTTGGTATACAATTCTTTTTTTTTTACAAAAAAGTTTATATCTAATAAGAAATTCAAGGATTTGAAAAATTTTAAATAAAAAAAAAAATTTGATTGCCAACCCCATTAGTGAATATTTGGGAAAGTTTAGGGGAGATCACTCCTGCTCTATTTCTTTTCAGCACTTAAAATTTTTAAAACAATAGTTGCATGACTAAATACTACTACCAGAGTTTTTTCCAGGCAGTCCCCCCCCCCCCCGCGCGAACAAAATAGAATTTATATAGGAAATATATACTACATTTGATAGTTTCCACCTCCCCCCCGGAAATTTCAAGTGCACCCCCGGAGAAAAAAGTCTCGAAGAAACACTGACTACTACTGTGCACCAAATGAATATGAAAACGTGCCACATTATGCACATATAAAAGCACAGTAAATACTACTTTATATTGGAAATTTTAAATAGTTCATAAAAAGAGAATTAAGCATCAAATTAAGTAAAATTTGATGTCAGATTGCATTGTCATCTGGTCTTGACCCACGTAGCAGGTTTGAAACTTATCTGTCAGTTAAGTTAAAAGTTATTAAAATTTTGTTTCCTTAGTTTCGATCCATGACAGACTATAGATAGACAAAAAGACAAACAGAGGAATCAAGTTAAATAAAAGCTTGTATAAAGAATTCAGTAAAGGATAAACTCTGAATTGTTCCTATTTCACTTTTTTTTAAATTATGCATATAATTTGTGTATTTGTCTACTCACTGATAGTATACTTGAAGTTTTCTTGACAATTTTGACAGTGATCTGTTGTTCCTCCCATAAACTCTCAGACTTGACAGGTCCTGTGTGTATTTCATATGGTCCACAGTCTAAAGGTGTTGTCATGTTGGCAGGCAGGTACTGGCCATAAGACTTGAGAAACATAAAACAAATATGTATTTTAATATCAGCATTCCTAATAATACGTTACTTTTAAGTGTAAAGATTGTGCTCATGCAGCAATAGTCTAGATACCTCGTCTTGCACTGATTCTTTTGTTTGGAAAGCCATGACAAGTTTTACATTGTACTGTGCCACCAATCTCCAGAAATCTGTGACTGTGTTTGGCATTGGGAGGTGTGTTAGTATCTGGTTCTCTCCTTTTGTAAAGCCCTGGGGAATAAACATGTTATTTTAGCAATATTTAACAATGTCCTATGTGCATAAAATATAAACGCTAGTTTTACTTACCGATACTAACACAGCATTTATATAATCACCAAGGTTGTTTGATTCCTTCAATAACACAGCTTGATACAACTTGCCTGCATATATATATATATATATATATATATATATATATATATATATATATAATTTATGCTTGTAACTGAGGTTAATTTTAAAAATAAAAGTATAAAAATTATATTCAAATACATACTTGAATGTAAGTATTTATTTTTGAGTTAAACTTACTTGGAATAATAGATGAGAATCTGTCCTTTGTTGAGTTTGATGAAGTGTTGTTCTGATATATATTTGAATCAACCCCTTGTGTGTTGTCATCTTTTTCTTGCACTAAATCTAAACAGACTTCTGAGACAGCCTGTAATACATGCCAAACACTTCACAAAGTATGGACTATGTGATACAATATCTTATTGTAAAATATCAGTTATCTAGTTATATAGTTATCTGGCCAATAAATTGCATTAAAGTGCTTAAATCACATTAAATGATACACATTTAAAATCACTGATGTATTAATACCCTGTTAATAAGATAAGCATATTAAAAAATAGTTCTGTTTTATGGCCAATTTGTATTTTGAAACCCTATGATCTCTAAATATTATGTTGTGTCTTAGATGTAACACTACTTTCTTCAGTTACTTTTCTTATCAAAATACTAATCACACATACTTTAAACTCTTTTTCAAGTTTACAGCTTCCAGTAACCAGCTGCTCCTCAAGATCAGAGATTCTGGACGTTATGTTATTGTACGTCACTGTGGTACCCATACAAACAATGGCCACCTGAGCTGCCTTATGCAGGAATTCATATTGTTCCTGGTATTGATGAGATATATAACAATACTATGCAGTGCATTTTAGAATAATAATTATTTTAATGTTTATTATTAATAGTGAACCATTACCGCTGTTTGGACCATCAGAACCCTGTCTTGTCTGAGTTTGGCCACTGTTTGAAAACAATTTATCCGCCCTGTGTCTTCAGCTTCTCTCATCACATTACGTAGAGCGATGAAGGTTCCAGTACGCCCTACACCAGCGCTGTAGTTTTAAATTTATCTCGTTATTAACTACTAATAGAAGGAAAAATTTGATATATTATCTAATAAACATATAGAATTTAAAAAAGTATGAGTTACATAAAAAGCTACATTTAATAAGGATTTTTGCTTTTAAGTTAAGTTCCTTGAGACACCTAACAATCCATTGGGCAGATCGGATAAAGCAGAGTTCTTAAGTATCTTGACCTCTGCATATGAAGGGATAGTCATCACTATGCCCAGCCACCTTTACTTTCCCAATGTAAATCAAGTATTCATTAGAACTGGGTGAACTTAGTCACAACTCCAAACTGAGATCCGAACAAGAGACGATTGGGTGGCAGCCAAACACTTTACCATTTGACCTCAAAGAATTTCCACCAGATTTAGAAATAATAATTCATTTTATTAAATCTTTTGTTCTAATTCTTAATTTTAAATGTTATATTGTTGATTTAGAAAAAAAAATAATTACAGTATTCATTAAAGAAAAAAATATTCCCTACCTGCAGTGTACGAGAATTGGCTTGGGTGTTTTGTCCAATGCCACCCTCTGTTCAAAGTCCACAAGTCCCCACGGTGTTAGAGGTGCGCCTTGGTCTGGCCACGATGTGAAGTGGAACTGTGTAAATTGGTGGGTTGTCTGACCTTTCTATCAACAATGCATAACAAATGTGAGTTGAAAATATATTTTAGGTTTAAATAACTTTAAAGAAGCTCAAACAGTAAAACTTTTTATCATAAAATTGGCGAAACAAAAACAATCAAATTCGTTATATACCATCATACATGTTTCTATATAATTATTCGTTACAATATATCTGCTAAAAATTAAGCTTCAAAAAGTGTGTCCATACTTTACTAAGCTCCAACTTCCTGATAGTGTAGTCAGCAAACACATGAGTAGCTGCCAGGTTAACTTTGATGTCACCAAATGTGGTTGTACCTTCTTCTGGCCAGTAGCTTACACACTTTACCTTTAAATCACACACATTTGATATTAATTTATTTATAAAATCATTTTTTTAAATTTGTACAATCAGAATTTATACATAACATGTGTTATGTTGAACTAGATAAAAGCTATAAAACTACATGTGTTTTTCAGGTTGTTAATTTTAACAATGCAACTACACATTTCTTTATTATTACTAACCTTGCCTTCTTCTATTAGTTTTGTCAGCATCACAACTTTATCAACTCTTTGTTCCCACAACATTCGCACAAAATCATTGATGTTCACATCAGTTGGACCTGGTGATTTTAGTAACATACGTTAGTCACAGTGCAAAATATTATTCAATGGCATCATTTGTGGGGCCTAATAAATAAATAAATAAATATTGCTAACACAAAAGTCTCGAGTTCAAATCCAGGTCCAAGTCAGTAGAATGTCACTGAGTCCACCCTGCTCTGATAAGTACTTAATTAATGTTAGGTAAAGTAAAGGCAACTCGGCAAAGTGCTGACCACACATTCTCTTAATATGGCAATGTCAAGAAATATGAACTCTACCTCACCTGCCCAATGGACCGCTGTCTGAAGAGGATTCCACTTAACTTTATATATATATATATATATATATATATATATATATATATATATATATATATATATATACATATATATTTCTAGGCACCTTTTATACATCCAAAGCTGCATATGTATTTGAATTAGTGTTACACATCCAGAATACATACTTTAAGAATGGAATAGGATGATGCTGTTAAAACATTGATGCTAATAACATATGTAAATGCTATAAAGTATTACCTTGTGAGGCTATAAATTTTTCTTCATTGTTATAACCCTGAAGATTAAATGATGAGATTTATTATCATTACCATAAATAATTAGTAAACTCTTAAATTATTTCTTAAGGTTATGATTAGGATCATTTTGTTTAGGTCACATACAAAAACATACTATAACAATATGCCTTGCGTCCGTCATAAATATAATTGAGAGCTTCAGAGTGTGTTTTGTAATTAACAATATTAAATAACTATTCAATCTTTGTAAAGGGTAGAACATTCAGTCCAAGTTAAGGTTAAAAAATGTCTGCTTTTACTTTTGAGTCATTTCGAATGTAGGCTACTCATAAATTGTATTAAAAATCCTTACCCATAGCATAACATACAACAGAGTTTACAACTTAAGCATAACTGATGTTAATACTTCAATACTAATAAAAAGAAACAAAAACTTTAGTCACAGTAACCCTGTATTTGTCATGTATCACTTCATCATACAGATAAATTACTTGAATGTTACTTAATTTTTAGAAACCTCTCAAATAGACTTACAATGCATTGTCATTTAGGAATTGTGTAGCTTTGATGGAGCAGATACAGCCAGAATGTAGTTAGATTACTAAAAATTTTACTAAAATATTATTAGACTTACAGATGCAAACATGCTTACATGTTCTATTATAATAAAAATGTAGGGTGATAAGTAACTGTTATGAGTAAAACCTAAAAAAAAATGTAAGAAAAAATCTAAATCACTGGCAATACAAAAAGACCCCAACAGTAGGAAAAAACTAACCCAAGTATCAAGTACACAGCTATAATAGCATTACTATTTATTAGGCCTAAACTAACTATAGATCTACTATCTAATTGAAAATTTGAAAAATAGCCCTATATAATTAATATATCTGTAAGTTTGTAAGTTTGAGTGGTTTCCCTGAATCTCTAACTAGATCTAGAATTATAGTAAAAACTGCATTTTTTCGAGGTTTTTTGGCTTTTCCGGGAAATCCAGGAAGGAATTCCGGTAATTGTTTTGGCCCACAATCATCCTCGGAACTTGCTTAACATATTTGCTTTTGGAACTAGATCTAGTCCTCGATATTGCTTCGTTGAGGAGGAGATACGACTTAAAGCTGCGGACACACATCCATCCATTGCGGACACACATCCATCCATCCAGAACTGACGAGTTAATAAGCGCAATTCCTGTACGGAAATTGCGCTCAAAACCTTGAACAAGTTGGCTGCTAAAGTAAATGACAAAATGAGCTTGTTAAGCCTTGTTTCTAAACAAGTTGTTTGCATCTGATGAAAACATCGCTAATCTTTATTTATTTATTATTGAAAAGTTTTAATTCGATTGTTAAAAAACAGGTACATTAAGGCAATTTAATGGAAATATAGATCTAGAACATTTAGTATATATATTCAAGTAATCTATATCTAGATTCTAGATCTACTTCTCAACAGTAACAAGTTGGATCTGGATCTAGAAAATCTAGATCTAGATTTAGCTCTAGATCTAGATCTAGTAACAACAGACAAAACGCCACATATTTAATAAAATGTGCCATTCTCCTAGTAGTGAGTAGGCCTACTATAATGTTTGATCGAAAATACCCTGAAATAGGGAGTACTTAATTATTAAAATAGAATAGGGAGTGTGTATTATTTATATTTATATTATCTTTCATTACCGAGTGTTATAGGCCTGGGGTCGGCAACCTTTAGAAGCGGAAGAGCCAAAAGTTACAATTTTCAAAATTTCCCTGGTTTTAAAGAGCCACTAACATTTTTTTATTTCAAATATTTAATTTTTTTATTAAGATTATTAGTATTTGTTCAAGGAGCTGGAGAGCCGAATCTTGATATCAAAAGAGCCGCATGCGGCTCGCGAGCCGCAGGTTGCCGACCCCTGTTATAGGTCAAAATGTAAAAGGCTTGCCGTCCGACATTCGACAAAAACGATTTTACAATGATTTTGGCTGTATATGTCCCTTAGAATTGCGTTTCAATTTGTGTTAATGTATTTTTATAAAGTCATTAACTTTTGTGTTTTAAAACCTAACTTGCCTGCCGTGTGTGATGACTAAGCCAGGGTAAGTTTCATAGAACGATTTATTTTTAGTCTATACAGAGTACGTTTCCATTAACGATACGTTAATTAATACTAGACAATTTGAAAAAAAATCCTACCTCAATGTATGAAGCATTGATGTAGTCCCCTTCGTTTTTGCTTGTGTTAATCTCTAGATGGACACGAGAGTGGTCATCTGCAAACAGTAGGAGTTATGTTATTCTACTTTTGCATTTACAATTATTAACACCGTTTCATTTGTAGTCATATTTGCTTATAATATATCCTTACATGCGCATATATTCTTGTATCTGTTCTTGTTTCTATTTTCTTCACTCTGTCCAGCCGACATGGACACATTCTGCGGTGCTGGTATGGACTAAAAATGTTAAACGATATATTTAGTCTTAAATACATGTTATTTGCAATTACTTTTATGGAAATCCTGAAGAAGCTTTAGTATAATATATTAGTATCAAATGTAACTTAATAAAAATTTTACATTTTTGGAGAACTGACTTTGACACAACATTAAGATAGTTTAAGTCAAATGTAATAAGGTTAGATTTTTACTATATTATATAAATACAATTCTTAAGCCTTACATTTTTTAAAAAAATTGCAAATTCGAAAGAAAAAATCTTGCCTTAAATTGTTTGGCAAAATATTCGCTATTTTTGGCTCGCATAAATTCATTTAGTGGTGAGACTTGGATGAAAGTGCTGTCTGTGACGTTACAATAGGCGTTGACGATGGCCACTTTTCTTTTAGCCTTAGGGGAATCTGGCGGTTATATTATTTCTACCGTTTTATGGTGGTATTGAGTAAATGCATCATTTGAAATAATAAACAGGATCTATGATTAAAACTTTTTAACAAAACAAAAAGACAATAAATGTAAATATTTTTCCGCTAGGATTAACACACTTTCGTGCAGTTAATACAAAGTTACCTCCCTTTCCATATGTTCCATCGTCTGCACCAAATGTTGTTGTCAACACATTGTTACTTCCCTGCCCACCATTGTCTCCATTACTTTTATTTTTGTTTTGTTTTCTTCGCCTTCAAACAAAATATTGTATAAAAATATATTAAGATGCTACCTTTAAACTTAAACGTTACACAATTATTAACATGTTTAGCATATTTTATTTTTTCTCCTAACAATTTCATTAGTACCTTGGTGTGGCAGCTTCAAATATTTACCTCCAAAATACCACACTAGCCACAGCTAACATGGCTATCAGCAAAACTACAACAACAGGAACAACAATTGGCACCAGTGTTGTAGCAGTGTCATCTTCTTTGCTCTTCAGACCTTCACGATTGTTGCAAAAAAAAAAAACAACCCAATTCTTATTAATTGTAATAAAGTGGAAGAGACAATAGAAAACATTTAATTACTAGTAAAAGCCACTTTTGAAAACATTAAACCAACACTAGTTTTAAATAAAATATATGCGTTCTTTAGATGACCTGTCTTATAATTATACATAATATGTTTTTCCTTTGTACTAAACACTTGACCGGTCTGCAAGTAGTATCCACATAAACTAAGACCCCTATATAAACAATAATTCACACATTTTCATTCGTGAGGCCTAGGCGATAGGTTAACTTGAAAAGCTGTCGCAAAATATTCCCTTCAGAGTTTCTTCCTGACTTTTTTTTATCGGGGGGGGGGTAGCACTTGAAATTTTCGGAGGGGGCTGGACTAAAAGTTCCGGTGGGGCTGACACTGTAAAAAGTATATATTTTCTATATAAATTCCATATCGTTCGGGGGAAGGGGGAGGGGGAGTAAATGCCTGGAAGAAACTGCTTCTCTCTCTCTCTCTCTCTCGCTCTTTGTATATATCGCTCACATGTTCTCACTTTATCCATCTCTATCTCTGTCATACTGATATTGCTGGTTTGAGTTCCATCTCAACAAGAAGTGGAAAAACGTACATATTGAATGTCGCTCGTACCGTTAGTTTCCAACAAGTTTTTGACCATGCCCATAGTATGTCTCTCCTTTTGAGCACGTGGGTGTGGGGATGGGACAGTACTAAACATATTCGTATTAGCGAGCACGATCTAACATAAGACCACACTGACCCCTACAACCTTCTGATATTACTTACTCCAACTACTGCATTCAGTATTCTCCTCTTTAAATCCATTATTGCAGCCTATCAGACACTGCCCATCCGTTTTGTTACACCAGGTTTGTGTTTTGTTTTGTACACACCAGTGGCTGCAGTTTTCCTTACAGTTTACTCCATACCGATCATTATCACATGCTGATAGTTGGGTGCATATTGGAATACATAGAGGAATGGTGTTGTATTTTTTGGTAGTGAAACAATAAATAATATAGGTAATGCGCTAAACAGAACACAGTTATATCATTTTGTATTTTGTTAAATTAGATGTAAAGGCGACTATAATTTAATTCCAAGAGATTGAGAACATGTTTAATGGCAATGGTAATTGGGAAATATCATTAAGTTGTAAATAATGAAACAATAGTATTTAGGCTCAAGGCATCTCCCATTATACACTGCTTTATAGCCTGCTTATTTAGTCTTGATGAGTAATATACATGAAGATCATAAACATTTGACGTTTTTTTCAACACAATATTTTACTAATGCAATTAATTTAAAGCAGACAATTAGTTATTTTGCACCCCTAGTTATATATTAGTGGTTGTCTACACAAAGCTACTTGCTAGCAGAGACGACGGGGTGGGGTGGGGGGGGGGGCTGCGGATCGCACCGGGTGACACAATTTATGATTAACCCATAGACAAAAAAAAATTAGTAGAGAGAGAAGGGGCTGACACAATGACGTAAACCTGCTAACGATAAAGAAAACAATGTCACACTTAGCTTTATTAATATCCGAGTATAGTTTAACATCGTTACTATTACCTGTGCACAGTTTAATACTATCACGGGAGGGGGGGGAAGGATGACACCAACTGCAAAATTTAGAGAGTCACTGCTTAGTATTATTGCAAAATTGCCCCTGGTATCCTGCAATAAAGTTGACCTAATCTAGCTTTGGTCGTATACTGCGTGAGAGCAACTTTGTTTTATTTTCTTATATTCGGTGCATTTAAAAGCTTGTATATTATAAAGGTTAATTAGTTTTACTTTCCACTTTTTAGTAATTCGTTCTTAATTAAGTTGACACTAGATCTATGTAGGCTTCGAATAAAAATATCTAGTTTGCAGTTTCTAAAAGACAGTTGTCTGCCCCTTGTCGTGATCGCCACTTGGGCAACTAACCGTGACCAAACAACATTCAGCGTGAACCACAGCAAAATTTATCAGGTGATCGCTTCAAGTTAGTTATCTCCCCTTCTGTTATTGAAAATAGTAATTTATCGAGTGATCGCTTGCATTTAATCTTGTTATCTTCCCTTAGCTTCGAAACCGTTAATTAGATTTTAATGCCTAATCCATTGTCTTATTTGATTAAAAAATAGATATAGGCCTACGTGCATTGCCTTCGAAAAAAAAATTTCTTGAAAATTTGAAAAAAAAAAAAGCTGCCTTAGACGTTGATCAACACTGAGTTACAGAATTATTCACAAACCAACTAACAAACTAAAAAACAACCGGATATTGCGAAATAAATAAAAGCTTGTAAAAATACAGGGATAGTTTCTAATTTGATTGAAAACACTGTTCTATGAATATAAAACATATTAAAGTGGTGCTTACTAATATTACAAAAGTCTCCCTGATACCCAGCATAACAATTATTGCAGTAACCATTTGTTTTGTTACACTGAAGTTGTTCACAGTTTGAAGAGCAGTTGTAGATACAGTTAGGGCCGTAGTGATGATCGTCACAGCCTACGGAAAGAAATATTTAAAGTGTAGATTTAAGAATAAAAGCACATGTTTTGTATTAAATCGAAGTTTTGAATAACTAACTAAAAGTAAAACACAACCTACTAATTTTACAAAACTTTCCATCAAGTCCCCATATACATGTGTTACGATGACCATTTATGCTTATACATTCAGAGGTCTCACCATTTCAGGGGAAACGACTAATACAGTTAGTTCCGAAATGTTGGCTGTCGCAAGCTTTTAAATTAATATAAATATGAGAGATACACTTTGGTCCAAATTTATTTTTATCACTCTATTATTTATTGAAAATATATTTTAAAAAACATGTTAAAAGTAGAACACATTAATCAAACACTAAAAAATGAACAAGACAAAGGAAACCTAAACATAATAAAATTCAAAGAATTTAGATATGTAACGTTTTTTAGCTGATATGAATTTGATTGAAAAAATGAAAGTTGGCTTACAAAATAATTGTCAAAATGTTTAATTGATATTGATAAATATGGTCTTTTATTCTTTGTTACATAAGAACTAATTCTGAAAAATTCAAATACGATTTACATTATTCTGCTTATTTACCCTTGGGTATTCAAAACAATTATGCTTAAAATCTTCCCATATACATTATTATATTAATAATATACTTAATACTACTGTTGATTTAACAAGAACAAGCACTTAAATGTAAAATTAAATGATAAATCGTTAATAAGTCAAGTAATTTGTTCTTTATAAATATCCATGCTACGGGGCGAGGGTTGGGATTGGTAGAGCGTGCGACTGTTATAACACACATCTCGAGTTCTGACAACCTTGACCAATGACCCCCAGATATGTTGTATATAAAACTATAGCATTGTGATAAGTCGTTATTATGACAGATCTGCTCAAAATGATGATCGTCTGATTAGATATATTAACATATTTCAAATTATTTCTAAATATGATATTTTCAAAAAAAGTTAAATCAAATGTTGTGACGTATTTGCTTTGTTTACATCAGCCATCAATCAAATATTAATAACTTTTCGTTATAAAGTAATTCTTACAGGTATTAAACAGTTGTGCATACATTTTAAAGACATTTATTTTTCTTTTATCTGAAGTATTTCGTCGCTTCTGTTTGTTTGAGTCTAATAACGGGGAATTAAACGGATCAATATTTATACGTTATATATTTAAATTAGGATTTGAAACTTAGAAACTCAAATAAAAAAGGATTTTTTTTCAAATTCGCCGACATTGCCAGGGCAACCATACTTTCAGAAGAGTCCTTGATGCACCCAATTTTTGCCCATAAGTACTCTAGCTTAGATACACATAAATCAATTTTTTAAAAAGTTTATTATTTAAGAAATTTTCTTTTCGGTAGCCTAACCATTTAAATTAGATATCACCAACCTATGCATTTTTCTCAATTTTTATATGATCCCAAATTTGGTGCTTATTTTCCCAATAAATATTTTTTCATAAAAATTTAGTAGGTGATGTATCTGGTGATGAAAAAATTGGTCCTGATAATTGTCTCTAAAATTTGTGTCAGTGAGATCATTGTTTCAGAACTATTTACAGCTTTAAACTTATTATAAGTAGCACAGGTAATGAAACGATTTATTATAATATAAATTTTTCTTGTTAGATTTCTAACAACTTACTATTTTCACATATTAGGCCCATTTGTCCTGATATGCAGCTAAAACATGTTCCATTTTCTTTGTAACAAAGCTGGTCTGTACAGTTTGTACTGCATTGGTATCGGCAGTTTTCTCCGTAAAATGTATCGTTACAATCTGTGGATACATGAAGTAGTTTTAGAATTAGCCGACACTTGTTTAAATCATTACACATTTCCAAATGGGAGAGTTAGCCACATTCAACTAATGTTTGAGTTTTCGACGAACTTTTATTTTTGTTTTCAAGTACGATTCGCACAAGTTTCGTGCCTTACTTTTATTTTTATGGGCTATGGTTTTGGTGTCAGTGTTATTGTTAACCTTTCTTTTAAGAATGATTTTTGAAAAAGATAGAGAAATACATTATTTTGTTGTGAATCAAGATAAATATCTCCATTTAATTGACATGTCGCTATAATGGCGCAAATGATAAAATAATAAGTTTCTGTTTAGTTATGAGCCATACAGTGGCGTAGCGAGGTCGGGTGTCACCCGGTGCGGCACTTAATGGTGTCACCCCCTCCCCCCCCCAAGAGGCATAGAGACCCTTCCCAGGGACAAACTTTCAAATTTTCGATTTGCACCCCTCTCAAACTTTCGATTTGCACCCCCCCCCTCAAGTTCTCGATTTGCACCCCCCTCAAACTTTCGATTTGCACCCCCCCTCGAGTTTTTCCCTATATATTTTGCTATTTTTTGCCTTGGTGTCACCCCCCTAAATGGTGTCACCCGGTGCGGTCCGCACCCCCGCCCCCCCCCCCCCTCTCGCTACGCCCCTGGAGCCATATATTATATAATAATCTGACCACCAGTCACGCAAGTACACACTATTTTCGGAACATTTTTTGTTTTAAAATCAATATTGTAGAACTCAAAACTGTTTTCCCAAATAAATTTTACATTAATTTTAAGTAAAACGGATAAGCATTTTTTTTTTTAAAATATAAATATACTTCTTGTTAAATTTTGTAAAGAATTTTATAAAAATTTGAAGAATCTTCGAAATTCAAACCCACAGGGCGTCGCAACTTATTTTCCTACTAGATTGAAATCATGTAGGCTACATTAAACATCATATATTCAAATTGATACTTACTTTACATTTCGTTTAGTTGTTAAAATATTAGCTTTTACCTAACACCCTCCAGATATGTTTTTAAATAATCGTATGTAAAAAATGTAATTAAAAATGTATGCCATTTATAAAATAGAATCCGGCATAGTTTGGATATGGAAAGTTTTGAATTTCAGTTCTTTATTGTTGTCAGCATATGCTGGATATAAAATGACATGTCTTTATGAGCATATGTCCAAGAAACAAGTAACAATTAATTAAACTGCCTTAGTGTCTATGTACCTCTATATATAATTATAAAAATACATACATTTAAACGTTGTTAATGATAATTAAAGATGAAATGCGTGAGGCCTGTATTTTAGTTCAATATTGTGCTACATTTAATTATAAGATAACTAGTAATCTTTATTTTAATTTTTTTTCTTTTTCGATGTAGGTTGTCAAGTGAATGTCTTAGCCTTAAGGTGACTTTATGTTGTACTAGTGAAAGTCATTTGCTTTGGGGACAGGTTAAATATTTATTTTATTTATTTATTAGTAACAATATTTTTCATGTATGTCTTATTACTGATATAATTTTTAGACGAAAGACTTATTTATTTTTAATACATAACAAGTAGGACTAGTAATATCTATATATATAATTCTCTTCTTCGAGCCGTTAGAAAACAAGCTGCAAACGCTCTCCCTACCTCCCCACCCCTAAATGGTTTTAGTGAGCTGTGTTCACTCTAAATGTTTACAAGCAGAGCCAACGATTTTAAACGTAGGGGGGGGGGGGGGGGGTGGGGGGAGGAGGGGGGGGAGGGAAGGAAGGGGGGGGGTTATGGTCCTTAACGAGCTACTTATAGTGTTTTAAAGAAATATTTTCAGCGTCAGCGTTGGTACTGTCGAATTCACAAATTATGAATTATTGAAAATTAGAAACAACTAAATAGCGGCGTATGTTATGCCGCGGGCCGAATCGTATATATATATAATTCTCTTCTGGGAGACGCTAGAAAACAAGCTGTAAACGCGCTCCCTACCACCCCCACCCCTACATGGTCTGGTGAGCTGTGGTTCACTCTAAATGTTTACAAACAGAGCCGGGTTTAGTGACGACTATTAGGGGCAGATAATTTAGTTGGAAACGATTTTAAACGTAGTGGGGGGGGGGGGGGGGTAACTAAGTGGAGTTTACTTTAACGGAGGGGGGGGGGGGAAGGGGGGGGTATCGTCCTTAACGAGCTACTTATAGTGTTTTAAAGAAATATTTTTCAGTGGCAGCGTTGGTAGTGTCGAATTCACAAATTATGAATAACTGAAAAGTAGAAAAAACAACAACTAAATAGCGGCGCATGATATGCCGCGGGTCGGCTCGTAATGTTTATTTATTAACAAATTATTAATTATATAAACATACTACCTGTTTCACAAAAAGGACCAACTTTGCCGTCAATGCAACTAGTGCAGGTACCATTGAACCTATCGCACATCTTATTTCTACAGTTCGTACTGCAGTTCATAGAACAGTTCTCTCCATAAGAACCAGCTAAGCATTCTGTATTTATGAAAATAAATTTTTATTACAGCACGGTTTTTAACAGTTGAATGATTTTTGATAATTTAAACTGTTTTTAGAGAAATATATTTACAACTGTTATGACATTTCGTCTTAATCAACTCACCATTGCTACAATCTTTACCGAAGTAACCAGCGTCACATCCACCAAAACATTGACCAGTAGCAACAAAACATGATTTCTGTTTCCAGTGGCTACAGTTACAAATGTTCATACACTCTAGGCCGTATGTGTTGTGTTGACACACTTGATCTGATTTAATATAAGTGGTTAGTACATAACTCTTAATATCACTGGAATAAAAACTGTGTTAAATGATAACCTGCTCCGAACTAATGGAAATGCTTTAAACAAAAATTATAATGATATAAATTGTTAACTAAATAAACAAGCCCTCACGTGCCTCCATAAACTTCCACTTCACACAGTGTTAAAATGTTGTCATGCTGTTTGGCTGTGATATTGACGTTTGATACACCTACATTTCCAGTTGATGTTATATTATAAACCAAAATTTTGTCACTCTCTAGTGTATCCATGTAGTTAAACACCACCGTGTTGTTTACATTGTAGCTCACCAAATTAAATCCTTTTAATCGTTGCATTTCGCGGTCCGCTGGCGAGTTGGAAAAAATAATAAAATAACTTCCTAATATTCTTCTTGTTAAAGCTTATACTCACTTTAAAATAAAATATCGAAATAAAACATTTTTGTGTGGACTGATTAAAATGGAAATTTTCCCTACTCTGAAAAGTCACACAAACGTGTTATATCTATTTGTTGTGTTGCGAATTAAAATCGTTAACATAATTTTATGTGGAGGCAGCCTCCACTACTGATAACGTAAAAAAAAACACACCGTAAAGAACATTTTATAATCATTATAAAAACTATATGTTGACAAATCAACTGTGGTCATACCCCTGTTGTAAGCACACATACACCCATCCACACATATTTTCATTATAGAAACGTAATGTAATAAAACATTTCTAGAAGCGGTGTTATAATACAAAAGAATATAAATCAACTAAAGTCAGTCATGTTATGTATAATTGTTAATTGCTAAACGTTATTAAATATAAAATATTTAGAGTAGAAAGCTTCTGCTGTAACATTTACCCGTCTTCGATTAGAAGTTTAAAAATTAAAATTATATTCCAAACTTACCTCTGTTATAAAGTACATAGCGGGTAACAAACATTGGCTGTGGAAATGTGACACCCCAAACACTCGGTGTCGGTTTAATATCCGTATGTGTACAAGTTAATTTTTTATAAAAGTTTCCACTTGAATTCCCATCTACGGCTTTTGAAGAAACAAATATTGGTCCATGGATTGAATCATTGTAGTTGCTAGATTGCCATGTTGACATGTTTAGTGCAACGTTTCTACCTGTATGACACAATTAATTTTACGGATTAAAAGCACTCTACGTATTTATGTTTCATATAAGCTGTATCAAGGTTATAGATCTCGTATTACGCCCTTCTATTTGCGGGTATTACTGTAAAGACAGTGGTAGATAAATCTATACATCCCGATTTATTAACTATTATCTATTCACCTTCAATATTTGGCTAAAAGGACAACCAAGTATGTTATTGTATAACTCAGTATAAACTTAAATTGTTGAAATAGAGGAGACCGACGTTTTAGTTGTAATCTTATATGATTACATATGATAAGCAGGAAAAAAACAACAACATCGCAATCTACTTTAAAAAAAAAAAACTTGTTTCCAAATGTTTAATATGATTTTCAACTATTACAACAACATAATAGTGTCACGCTTAATTAGTTTTGGTTATGGAGACCAAGTTTGTTTAGAAAGGTAGTCATCGAGCTAGTAAAGACAAATATACTCTTGCTGTTAGAGGTCATAAGAGTCACGTCATTGCTAGTGTAAACAAACCGGTATCTACTTAAACCACTGCTTTGATAGTTAAACAATAGAAGAATGTAAAATAAAGAAATGTAATATATTAGAAAGCCATAATTATTATTATCCTTCCTGAACATTTTTCTGTCTTGCTGTCGAATACATTTGCTTTGTAAATTAAGTTGGAATGACCTCCTTTCGGAAACTCGACAAGGGAAACCTTCTGTTACTTAGTTAACAAACATGTCTGTAATGTCTTCATAAAGACGTTGGACATGCACCGACATACACAAAGTTAAGTATTGTGACGGTAAAACCGTTGAGACCTACCTCCATTTTGTTCTTCCACCACCCTCTAACTGCGCTATTACTACCCCCCCCCGCCTCACCAGCTAGCCTACGCACATTCTTAATTTTCGTCCCCTCACAGGCTCTTCTCTAGTTGGCTAGATTGCCCACGTGACACGCCAATTTTAATGCATAAAAGGGGATGCAAACCAAAAACCTCCCTCTCTCTTCTCACTCTTCCAGCACTGAGCTCGGCTGGTGTAACACGCGGCGTTGGGGCCGTCGGCCCGACCTCCACGTGTTCTGGGTTTGGTTTTACTTTATTTCTTATGTTCACTTTACCAGTTTTGATACGCATATTTGATTATCATTGTAACATGTAGTTTCAATAAATACCATATATATTATCTTGCTATTATGTATTGTTACTTAAATGCTTTACACTGTTACCGTGTTCGTGGCTTAGTCCATGTGATTTACTTAGTTACACTTTACACTGTCCGTGTCTTAGCACACAGGACATTTGAATACTTATTTGACTTAAACTATTCCTGCCAGTGTCATAATTCCACGTGGCAGTTGAGTAGACATTTCAGTTACTTTTATACTACTTTTATCCTGCACGTGTATCAGCCACGTAGCAGTAGATACGAAACTATTATACACTGCATCATTTTATTTTACTACAGGCCGTAAACTGTGGGCATTGAGTTGACCCGTAGTCATAGGACCTGATATTTTATTTTATTCACCGGCCGTAAACCCTTGCCAGAGACAATAGATCATCGGACCTGGTAAGAAATTATTATTCTACTAAGGCTGTAAACTTTGGGCATTGAATTGACCCTTAGTCATCAGACCTTAATGTAGTACGTCTAGTTATACTATACTAGAGTCTATATTCCAGGTAGAGAAGAGGCAGAGACCCTCCTACAGGTTGAATTTACACATTTTACAGGTTATCTCAATTATTACGGTACACATACCCTTTTACCATTGACAAGTATATCACAATAAATAGTATGGACATTAACAACAGAAAAGTAATAACTAAACATGCTATATTATTTAGTATAGTGAGATGAACTGACGCTTATAAACTATAATTAATTAACCTAATGCATTTAATCGAAAGAAATATTACTCAATACTAAAATATTTACTAATACATTACCTCCGCTAATGTAAATCGAGCATATTGACTTGGGTGTGTGAAAATCAAAAAATATCTTCTGTGTAGTGGAGGTTTCATTACACACAATGTCCGTAGTATTTGCGTTTATATTGTTAGAAATTATAGAGCAAGGAAAATACGAATTGTTTACAAGAACAAGTTTTATCACAGTGTCGAATAGTGTGTCTGAAATAAAAGACACGACCATATATATATATATATATATATATATATATATATATATATATATATATATATATATATATATATATATATATATATATATTTATATATATACATATATATATATAAACAAAATAGAGATTGGTAAGCAAAGCATCTCCTTAATTAATTTATTTTTATTATATTTCACAAGTATTAGTAAAAGCTGAATAACCTACAGAAATAGTAAATAACAATGTGTCATTTTTTCTTTCTATTATACACATTATGGAGTAAATATTGTTCTGAACAATTCAACGATTACTTGACAATTTTCACCGTTTCACATCCCTACAATTCAATTTTATTTAGTTTTTACAAGAAACGTTTGAAAACAATTTTTTTGATAAATCGGAACTACCGTTAAGTACTACTTCCGGTTTCCGAAAAATCACACTAAAATGACAGTAAAAGATCCTATACATATATATAAAATTTCATCAACCTAGCTGAAACAGTACTCACGAGTACTCACGTTAAATTGTTCACACAGACATAAAGTATCACGTCCAGTTAACGGAAATCTTTCAAAAGTTGATCGAGTATTATATATAAATAAATAAATAAATAAATAAATATATATATATATATATATATATATATATATATATATATATATATATATATATATATATATATATATATATATATATATATATATATATATATATATACTAGCGTACCCGCCCCCCGCGCGTTGCCGCGGCGATAGAAGAAAGTATGACGAAATGTTTTAAAATGATTTCAACAACGCGTTACCAATCATATGTTCTTAGACGCGTGACCGTCTTTTCTAAAAGTGAGTTATTTAAATGTAAATCATAAATATCGGGACACACGTTTACCTACACAACCGCATGTAAACATTGAGTGTACATTAATCACTCACCGAAATAATATGTTAGAATACACTTCGGTGACCGCCCATGTGTCAGAGACGTACAGGGCGCTCTCAAGGCCCCCACCCCCCGATTACACTACCGCATAGGCGCGGCGTACGACCCCTGGCTCCTTAAAAGTAATAGGCGCCATCGTGCCAAATAGCATCCTGTTAATAATGATGCAGATTTCATCATTCGCTAAAGTGCCTAAAATGAACAGGCTTTTTTTCTTTAACACGTAAAAAAGTATTTGACATGTTTTAAACATCAGTGTGACTGATGCAATATGCTAGCGTTACTAATGGTCTATTATTAGATGCTCGATCTCAATTTCTGACTGGACTGTCTAGTAGTAGATGATTATTGCATCATTCGCAAACTGACGAAACTCTACAGTATTCCTCATATTAAAAAAGTTATGATTTCCTCGCGTTACAAAGTTATTTTTAGAAGACTGTTGTAGTTTTACCGCTGAAAATAGTAGTACCCCTTACTCGCTATGCAGGACGCTCGATTAACGGATGCCAGGTGCCAACATAGTCGCTCTAAAACTCTGGGGCCAAACCGTGTATTGACGAAAGTTGTACCCTATATGGCGCCGCCCATAAGAAACTTTAGTTTTCTTTTTCGCAGAAATATTCTCGGGAGTATTCTCATCTACTTCCTAAAGTATCATGGCACTCGGATGAACCGCATCCGAGTTTTATTTTTTATATACCGTGTATAGAGAAAAAAAAAACACCCTCCCCCGATGGGGGCGCCGCCCTTGCAATATTAAACAATATTGTTTTGCAGAACCCTACCACTGAGTGATCTAATCATCTCCCCAAAGTTTCATGGTACACATATGAACGACGAGAAACCGAAATAGACTTTTATTTTTATAAACAGTATATAGAGAAAAATTGCAGCCTCCCGTGGCGCCGCCCTTGCGAAATTAAAAAAGGATTTTTTTTTTTACAGAACCCTTCCCTGAATTGTTCTAATCAACTCCCCCAAAGTCTCAGGGCTATCGGATAACGGTGTCACAACAAAATCGACTTTTATTTTTACATACCGTATATAGAGAAAAATCGCACCCTCCCGTGGCGCCGCCCTTGCGAAATTAAAAATTATTTTTTTACAGAAACCTTTCCTAGAGTGGTATTATGAACTCCCCAAAGTCTCATAGCTATCGGATGAACGATGCCAAACCAAAAGCGACTTTTATTTTTATATACCGTATATTGAAAAAAAACAAATGGCGCCCTGTCGGGGCGCCACACCTGCGAATTTGAAATATTTTTTTTCGCAGAAACCTCCCCAGGAATATTCTCAACAACTTCCCAAAGCTTCACGGCGATGTGATGAGAGGTGAAGTAATGCATAAAGGAAAGACACACATACATTGCTTTTGATGGTGACAGGACAAATGATCTCAGGACAAATGATCTCAGACAAAATATCTCAGACAAAATATCTCACGGACAAATGATCTCAAGATAAATGATCTCAGGACAAATGATCTCAAGGACAAATGATCTCACGGACAAAAGATACCAGGACAAAATATATCAAGACAGATGATACCACGGACAATTGATCTCAGACAAAATATCTCAGAAAAAATATCTCACACCTAAATTTTAATAGTGTATTGGATGATTTTAATTTATCTGAATTTTTTTTATTAACTGTCTTATGTTTGTTTTTTTTACTAATGTTCAATATTGTTTATAGGCCAAACATAATATTTGTAAGAAATGTTTGGCGTATACATTTGTCATATTGCACTAAACATTTTAAGGTTAGTATTAGTAATATAGTATACCAAGATTAAAGAAATAATTTCGATAGATAGCGTAGGTGTGCTTGACAAACATGTGACAATCCTACCATGTCAGGTGGACGAAACTAGATGAAAGGGAATGAAATAACAATAAAGACACACCTTCGTATCAAGGTTGCCGCCCGCTTTGATGGCAGAGACATGCCTTAAGGGAAAGACATCCGCCCTCCATGGACAATACGACTAGCATATAAAGTCCATTGTTATGCGTCTGTCACACCTTAGTGAACAGGTGACAAATGCTTATTTAAACGACAGCGGTCATCGCGGAGCTAAGTATGTCGTAGTGGGCATCAAACAAAGCAGTATTAATGGTGATTGCTTTGCTATGGTCTTTTTCGTTACCTCGCCGAAAGGTATTAGGACATTAGTTTCTGGTGAATTTATGTTTGTCATAAGCAGGCAAAGAGATTTGGAAATGTGAAATTAGGACATGTCGAGCAAGAGTTCACACAATAGATGATCACATAGTATTGGAGATGTGTGATCATAACGATGTACCTACCAGAAAAGAAACTCACACGTTATGTTTGTGTTGATGATGTAATAAAAACAATAGTTTAACGTTAGGAACATTCAGACCCATTCACATTTTTGAAAGATATTTCGCGTGTTTTGAACATTAATGTTGTATAGCTACCGTTACATTACTTGTTTTATACATTATCATGTATTATACCTTTCAGGCTAAAAGAGTAAGTCTTTTTTAATTTTTACTTTTTCAAATCAAATGCTACTACAATTGTTTAATACACCTGCTGATGGTTTGTTAGGTTTCACTAATTCATTTTATTCACAATTGTTATACGTAAAAAAGTAAACAAAACCATATTAACAGTCAATAAAAAACAGTTCGACTAAAATCATCGTAAATAGTATTAAAGTTTCGCCGTGAGATATTTTGTCTGAGACTATTTGTCCATGATATCATTTGCCCTGATATATTTTGTCCTGGTATCTTTTGTCCGTGAGATCATTTGTCCTTGATATAATTTGTCCTGAGATTATTTGTCCTGAGATCATTTGTCCTGAGATCATTTGTCATGGAACCCTTTTTATATATATATATATATAGATAGATAGATAAATATATAAAGGCCTATATATATATAATTATATATATATATATATATATATATATATATATATATATATATATATATATATATATATATATATATTACGGTACGCATTGGCCGGCTCTCTTGGTCAAAACCCAAAGATCTTAGCACTGAAAACGTATTTCGTACATTGGCCGGCCAATGCACGCACTAGCCGGGATGTCCTGGCCAATGTCCTATCTGTTCTAAATTGTGATTGTGTTTTCATTATTCTGGGTGCGGTTTCATTGTGAGTAACGTATTGTTTGGCTCTTGCTTGTATATCATTCTATATGCAATGCGACTTGGACCAAAAGTCGTCAGGCCAAAGCAAATATTTCTGAACCTTAAGAACATGTGTCCTGAACTTAAACTAGTTCACGGAAAACCAAGGCATAGCCAAGTCCAAGGTTCAGAAGAACGTGCCAACCAAGATGTTCAAACATGATGATGATGACATTGGGCTGAGTCTCAAATTTATTCAATTTATGAAAAACCGCTTTGTTCATCAAGGAATCCAACAATCGCCATATAAAGCCTCTTTTGGATGCAAAGCTAAAAGTGGAACTTAACACTTCAAATCTGCCAAGAGGGTCTCTCGATAATTTAGTTACCGAGGAAGATCTTGAGAACATTGAACAAGAAATGGAGATTGCCATAAATGGAAAGACATCCTCAGCTAACACAAAATCTCTATTTAGATTTTGTGCACGATTAAAATGCATCCTTTATATTCCGTATATGATAACGTAGCGAGGTGTAAAACTGCGAAAACTGTCAAAATAGTTATTCAGCACGATTACAATGCTTGATCTATACTCTGTATACGAGAAAGTAAAAATATACGAGAAACTTACAGAAGATCACTAGAAGACATTGTAAAAGGAACAGCAACTCTTTTTTGTATATGTAGTAATTTAACTAAAACTAAATTAAATTTAAAAAATAAGCTAATTTTACCTGAATCACGAAAAACAATTCTTATCCAATTAACTAAATATGAAATCGTCCATGATATCGTTACATTTTTTAGATCCGTACACGTTCCTTCTTTACCGTCTGCTATAAGACTGTTTGGTGGTGTAATGATGGCATTTAAAGTAGACAGATCCTCTGATAAATATTATAAAATAAATGATACAATCACAGCAGCAATTTTAAAACTATTAAACAATTATTAAGTATTGAACAAGTTTCAGAGGCTCTTATTTTGGTTTTAAGGCAATATTTATTTCATAAAATAAACTCTACATGTGATTCAATAATTCATTTAATTTTCAATTTTGTAACCCCGACTAATTTCGAAGTATTTACATTACTACTAGGATGATATCTGATTTTAAAAAAGATTGTGTGTGTGTGTTTGTGTGTGTGTGTGTGTGTGTGTGTCTGTGCGCATGTTTTTCTTGAACTATTTTCAATTTTGCATAACCCGTGTAACGATACACCACTCTATCAGCCAGATAGTTGGCGAACGCTCCCGGATTCGTTTAAATGATTATACACAGATGGCGACAAGCCTAAATAAAAGAAAGCTAACAAAATAGTTTACTAGGACTCGTATTTGAAGTCTAGGGGAAACACTAGAGAAACTACTGATGCCAACAATACATTTAATCTGCATATAACTTTTAATGAGTGTACAAAGTCGTGGCAGAACACTAGATTTATACAGGATAAATAGATTTACAGAATGAACAAAACCCAACTTACAATTGGTGGGAAAAAATAATATGATACACTATCACAGCTTTTAACACTTCAGAAAAATCACCACAGTTTACACAACGCTGCTATAAGCATAAAGAATTACTTAACCACAAGTAATATAAGAATATGCTGCTTAAACTACTTAGTACTACACGGCGACACACAGGGCTTATTATCTCTCAACGATGTCTGGTCAAGTAACTGCCCAGATAAAGGTGTGCGCGGTCTATTTATCGACTTGGGCAACATGGAAGGTCACTTTCAAATCATAAGGCTATTGGTTGGGGTATCACCTGGTCCGAATCAACCAATATCCTCATAATGGAAAAATACTGAGTCTAAGACTTTCTTAAGACAGTGGAAAAAACCAGTGATTACACCACAGACCATATATGGTATAGTAACAAATGTAAAAATAAAATTTACCAGACCTAAGTAGGTCACACCCGACTAATTTCGAAATATTTACATTACTACTAGGTTATCTGATTTTGAAAAACGTTGTGTGTGTTTGTGTGTGTGTGTGTCTCTTTCTGTGTGCATGTTTGTTGTATTAAGTAAATTAAAACAATTACTTCTGTCAATTATTGCTTGAACAATACATAAAAAAGTGAAATAGTAGTAAACAGGATTTTTCCCCTAAATGATTATAAATACAAAAAGCACTGTAATAAGCAAACATGCATCTTAGATTTACATTTTCACTTTTGAAACTCAATTATTTAAAGGTCCTAAATGAAATTTGATGTTATTTTTCTGCTTTAGCTTATTATACTTAGCAATGAAATAGACCAAACTATTAAATTAGGAAATAATTTGATTGATGATGTAGCGAGACAGTCTCACACACGCTCACTAACATACACACACGCGCGCGCGCACGCACTCACGCAAACAAGCGCGCACACACACATGCACAGACAGAAGATTTAGAAAAATTAAATTCGTTGACTTTAAGTAATAACTTACGGTACTGACAAAGTGGACCAAACCAGCCCCGCTCACAACTTAACCCAGCTAAACACAGACCTTGGTCATCACATCTGTTGTTGACACAGTGACATTTGTATTGGCAGCTGGAGCCAAACCATCCAGTCATGCACGCTAGTGATTTCAAATGTAATGATAATTCAACAACAGAAAATAAACATTGATAATCTTGAGAATTCTCAATTTACTAAAAAAATACTCCGACTTCGAAATTCCAAATCTAAACCTAATCCTATTTTAAGTTGCTCATTATTTGTATTTCAAATTGTCAAAATATTTAGATAATGTATTAGGTATGCAATAGACACGAGTTGCTTGAGCTAAATATTTAAGTAATGTATTTTGTAAATTATTAAAGGTAATGTTTAACTTATGAATGACCACAATAGGAGGCTAAACTCCAAAACCTAAAGCTAGAGGTTCCATACACGTACGAGTACCACTTATTGACTCTGAATTAAACATTTCATTCAGAAGCAACCGTATTCCAGAAATTTTACATCTTCACACAATAATGCTCAGAATGAAAATTACATCAGCATTGTTTTAATTGTTTTCTCTTCCCAATTACAAACAGGCGTTCAGGGCAACACTCTCAATCTTAATAAGTAAAACAAACTATTTTGTAATTTGCAATATAACAGAGAAGATTATACAGTAAAAAATAATTAAGCAAGTAAAACTATGTTGTGGCATTGTTTGAAATTGCGATTTGCAATGAGTTTCTTCTAATCATTGCTCAAAGGTGTAATTTACAAATTTTTAATTTAGTGTGTAGGTTTTACGTTATGAAACGTGTTGTTCTGACTTGTCTTCTTGTCATATTCTATTTCTTAAACTGCTTGGCCGACCCGATTCGAGTTTTTTTTTATTTTGCCTGATTATTGGATCATTTTCATAAATGGAGGTACTATTTTTATTAAATACATTTATTGGGTCAGCGTGGTTGAATGGTAAAGCGAATGGCCGCTAGTCCGAAGCTCTCGAGTTTGAATCTATATCTGCACTTGTGATTGTAGGGAGTCTTGAGCCTACCAAGCCCTGATGGATTCATGACACAGGTTAAGGAAAAGCAAAGATCATGGGTATGGTACTGACCATAAAATCCCTTCATATGCTGATGTCACACACACACACACACACACACACACACACACACACACACACATACACACACATACACACACACACACACACCGACACACAGACAGAAAGACAGACAGACACACACACAGATACAGACACACAGACACACACAGACACAGACACAAACATAGACACACAGACACACACACAGACACACACACAGACACACACACAGACACACACACAGACACACAAAGACACACTCACACACACGGACACACACAGACACACACACAGACAGACACACAGACAGACACACACACAGACACACACAGACACACACACAGACACACACACATACACACGCACACGTACACACACACATACACACACACACACACATATATATATATATATATATATATATATATATATATATATATATATATATATCACAAAATATGTTTAAAACTCGTTTGAACGTGCTTCTATAATATATATTTAAATAAAATAAATTCAAAGTCTGAACTGTTAAAATTAATTATCTAATTAACACAGTTCACAGAGCGTAGTTTAAAACAAAATAATTTCCGTTTAGAAGACTTAAAAAAACAATTCTAATATACCCGGGAAGACAAGTGTAATACATCCATTTAAGAGAATCACGGTGTAAAGAAGATTTGTAATCATTTCTAACACTTAAATCTGCAAAGAGATAAAAACAATGTTATTGAAAATAACTTGTAATCAATATATATATATATATATATATATATATATATATATATATATATATATATATATATATATATATATATATATATATATATATATATATATATATATAATTCTCTTCTGGGAGACGTTAGAAAACAAGGTGCAAGCGCGCCTTACAGTCCCCTCTCTTTCTCTCTATCACTATCACTACCACCCCCACCCTACCCCCACATGGTCTGGTGAGCTGTGGTCACGCTAAATGTTTACAAATCGTAGAGCTGGGTTTAGTGACGGCTATTAGGGGCAGATAATTTAGTTTGAAACGATTTTAAACTTACAGGTGGTAACTAAGAGGAGGCTGCTTTCACGGGGGGGGGGGGGGGGTGTAGGGTCGGGGTTAGGGGAAAGGGGGGTTAGTGTTTTAAAGCAAATATTTTCAGTGGCAGCATTGGTACTGTCGAATTCACAAATTATGAATTACTGAAAAGTAGAAAATAAAACAACTAAATAGCGGCGTATGATATGCCGCGGGTCGGCTCGTATATATATATATATATATATATATATATATATATATATATATATATATATATATATATATATATATATATATATATATATATATATATATATATATATATATATATATATATATATATATATATATATATATATATATATATATATATATATATATATATATATATATATATATATATATATATATATATATTAGCGTACCCGTCCCTTCGCGTTGCCGCAGAAATAGTAGAATTTGAATTTTCTTTTTTCGCTGAAACCTCCCCAGGAATATTCTCAACAACTTTTCAAAGTTTCACGGCGATGTGATAAGAGGTGTGGTAATGCATAAAAGACACACAGACACACACACACACACACATACATTGATTTATATTATATATATATATATATATATATATATATATATATATATATATATATATATATATACTAGCGTACCCGTCCCTGCGCGTTGCCGCGGGAATAGAAGAAAGTCCGATGAAATATATAAGGCTTTTATCCATTCCTTACCAATCCTATATTCTTAGACTTGTGAAATTGTTTTCTATAAGTGAGTTATTTAAATGTAAACAATGCCTGCGCTTGGATCATAAATATCAGGACACGGGTTTACCTACACTACCGCATGAAAACCTTGAGTGTACATTAATCACTCACCGAAATAATGAGGTAGAATACACTAAGGTGACCGCCCATATGTCAGGGACGTAGAGGGGCGCTCTCAAGAGCCCCCACCCGATTACACTACCGCATAGGCACAGCTTACGACCCCTGGTTCCTTAAAACTAACAGGCGCCATCGTGCCAAATATCATCCTATTAACAATGATGCAGATTGCGTCATTCGCTAAAGTGACACAAATGAACAGGATTTGTTATTTAGCACGTAAAAAAATTATTTGAGGTGTTTTAAACATCAGTGTGACTGATGCAAATTGTTAGCGTTACTAATGGTCTATTCTTATATCCTCGATCTTAATTTCTGATTGGATTATTTAAAAATAGATGCTAATTGCATCATTCGCAAAGTGACTACACTGTTTGGATTTTTTTACGGACAAAAAGAAACATCCCAGTTTATAATCTAACCTTGGTAAATTTTTCTGATTATTAAAATAAAACGTATTACATGGCCCTCAGCGGCCCATGTGAGCCTTTGGGGGCCGAAACAGACATTTTTATTTGCAGCCTAATCGCACCCTACCAGGGCGACAGAGGACACGCCTGATTCAATTTAGTCAGCATTTGTAACGCGCCATCATATTCATTGTCTATCACACTGTTTAGACAGAACGTAGTCACCATAGCGCTCACGGGAAAGACCAGGGCGCAAAATCGCATCCTGCCGGGGTCGTCAATGCAAAATTAAATACCCACCACCAAATAACCCCTATTCCGCCCTCCCACCACAGAAACCTTCTCGGGAGTATTCATAAACTCCCTAAAGTTTTATGGCACCGGGATAAACTGTGTCGAACCGCAATCGTCTTTTATTTTTATATAACGTATATAGAGAACAATCCCACCATTCCGCGGCACCGCCCTTGCGAAATTAAAAAAAAAAAGATTTTTTTTACAGAACCCTTCCCTGGAGTGTTCTAATCAACTCCCAAAATACACAATTGGCAACGCATTGATGAATTTCTCATTAATATTGCGTCAGCACTACTTCTGACGGGTGCGCTAGTGTATTTATACCCTACCTTGGTTCAAATAAATATAGAATTCCAATATTGCATTGATACATTCTATAGAAACCACTTTAAGTAAATTTAGCAACGGCCTAGCCTGCATTTGCTTAATGGCAAATAATATTGTAACACGAAACTTAAGTAGTAGGCCTAATTTATTATATTATTATACTCAATCGAGTACATGTGAGTGAACAGCTAAAATATAATTATTTCTAAGTTTTGTCGCTTTAGTTCTTTTTTAAAAAAATATCAATCAAATAGCCACTTTATAAAGAATTGAAACGATGAAACTTTCGAGATAATGATTTGCTTTACTATTGGTTTACATAGTTTTTAACTATTATCTCACTAGCATTGTAAAAATAATTTCATATTTATCGATTAGGAATTACAAGATCTTTTAATAGAATAAGATTATTATTTTTAAAACATACATTTCGAGAAACGTTAAACGTAACCCATTTAAAAATATTCATCAAAGCTCTACACTAATACTAAATAATATAGACAGCTAATTAGGAAGTTTAAAGCCCATGTTCTCTTAAATCAAAAGCAGTATTGAGATAGTTAAAATGCATTAGGAAACCTATTTACCGCGAGCGGGATGGAGGTTTAGATGACGTTTAAAATAACAGGAATAAACAAGTTTCTTATGAGACGACGAAAAAGCATATAGAGCAATAATATGCAACTTATATTTTGAACATGCACATATCAACTCTAAAACTCATCATCACTGAGCAACACCAAGTTCACTAAATTGAATCATAAAATATATAGTAATTAAACAATTGAATTTCACATGAGAATGAACAACTGAATTCAAAGAATACCTACCTTCCTTACAATGTTTTGTTAAATGTTTGTATTTGTATTATGTTTTTTTTTTCGATTAAAAAGTCCACAGAAATAAAATCGGAATAACTTATCCGTATTGTATTAACAGAAAGCAAGTGATGTCTTGTTAAAGTTGAACTGATCAAAGTAGACCAAAAAACGACCTGAGGTTCCTGATAACCAGTACACGTCTGGTTAGCTATCAAATACTGACTGACACGTTGTTTTAACAGTATGGTAACACTTTCGTCAGCGAAGAGTAGATAAGCACTTTTTGAAATAGTTTAAAATCTGTAAATAGGCCTACTATAATTATTACGAATTTAACAAATGTTTATAAAACATACTTAAGTAATGACTTTTTAATTATGTTTATTCGCACATTACTATCAAAAAATGTGTGTGCGATTCAGCGTCTATCCATTACGAGTTGTTGTGTTGTTATTTTTTTATTGAGACTTAATACTATTTTAGTATTTTTTAAGCCTAGCCTTTTTTTCAATAATTTCACACTAAAATTGGAATTATCTATGTTTTTTACAAATAAGAAAGCATTCTAAATAATGCAAATTATGTTAAATATTAATTTTAATTTTACAGAATCTCTGGTATAAGCTATTGACATAAATACGATTATTTTTTTTATTTATCTGAGATAAAAAATCCGGTTAGCAAAGCCAGATTGTTAAACCCCTTACGTGTTAACTGGAACATATATAAATAAGCAGGAAGACATGCGCCATAAACAGCGCAAATCTCAGCAACAATTTACGTCCCTTTACTAGAGTTATCTAACCATCCAGCATGTACAGAGACTCGATGTCGTACAACACAAGAATTTCATTTGTGTCCAAAATCTTCGCAGCTGAAAACACCAACTCCCCCATATTCATCTATTTGAATGAATGTGACTGCGATCTTCCTATGTTATTACTCAACAACACTTTATTTCAACATAACTTAGAAAATATCTTATGCGGGGATCTATTCTTGCGGGCGTTTAAGAGCGTGACTTAGCCGACAAGGTAAAATTTATTATCTTACGACAATATCGTAATATATCTTTTTGTATTTAGGTCGCTGGTATTTACTTCCTGCTCTAAAACAAACACACTCTACTTACATGTAGGCCTACTCCGTCTGTTATCTTTCTAAAATATTGTAAACAGTGATACTGTTTTCATTACTTCAACATATTTAATTTCTAATGTAAGTAGTATATTAGGTCCCTTTTGGGTATCATTTTTGGCGGAGGAGCGCAGGGTGAGGAGCAATGACATATAGTAAAATACTCGGGAGGAGCGGAGGTGGAGGGCGCAAAGACATATAGTAAAATACTCCCAGCCTGGCGCATCGGGAGGGTAAGGGTGGGTGAGGAGCGAAGGGTGGAGGGCGCAAAGACATATAGTAAAATATTACGCCAACTGGTGTTGGCGGAGGAGTGAAGGGTGAGTCACCTTTTGGTGACCTTGTGACGTAATCATTGACCTTGTGACGTAATTAGTGACCTTGTGACGTCATCACTGACCTAGTTACGTAATTTTAATGCGTTTTTAATTAGTTTTAATGAGTTTTTAAAATTTTAATTAATTTTTATTAACGAGTTACGTAATTTGATTATTTGTTTACTTTTTTAATTGTTTAATTTGTTGTTTACTTGTTGTTTAATTTAATTACTTTGTTTATATTGTGTAATTTTTATTAACGAGTTACGTAATTTGATTATTTGTTTACTTTTTAATTAATTTTATTTTGTTTATTTTTAATTTTATTTTATTTTATAATTAGTTAAATTATTATTAACTAGTTACGTAATTTGATTTTAATTACTTTTGTTTATTTATTTATTTGTTGGTTTGTTTATTTGATTGTATGTATGTTTAATAGTAAACGGATAGGGGTGTTGGTGGATGAGAGGGGGAGTAATGATGGGGTTTGAGGGTAGGGGTGCGTTAGCGTGTACTTTGTGAATAACATCCATTAACCAGACATGTAACAGATGTTACGTATTGATCGCACCCACTGGGCCATCACAGCATGATGTCCCACCTAATTAATTTTTTGTTATGCTTCACCGAGTTTCCCCCGAGCGGTTTGATAGGTCATGATGATTAACGACGTACATTAAGTGCCTCTCCGCGTTAAGTGTGGGAACATCTGTTACCACTTTAATTGATTTTTTTCCCCTGGTTGGGTCCCGTGCTTTCCACTAACAGTTATACAGTGTCATGGGTTTTTAAGTTTCTGGTACGATTATGTTAAACGTATACACATTCACACAAGCACAGAAACTCACTTTCTTACTTTTATATTAAAAGACAAGTATGTGTTATTGTTTTGTTACTTGTCCCTGAAAGTTATGTAACTCGGTATCCTGTATAAGATTTTTGTGCAACATGTGTTACTTATCGATCTGCAATCCTTTTGTTTTTGTCAAACAACGGGCGAGCTAATATTGATCGCACCCACGGGGCCATCACACCTAATTAAATTTTTGTTATGCATCAGTGATTTTTCCCCACTCGGTTTGATAGGTCATGATGATTAACGACGTACATTAAGTGCCTCTCCGCGTTAAGTGTAGCGACATCGGTAACTATTCGCTTATAGCGAGGTCAGCGAAAACCGATCGATTTGTCAGCTCCGTGAAGCCCTTAGGTAACAGCTGGTGGTGTAATTAGTCACGGCTCTCGGCTTTTTTCATTAGATTACAGCTGTCCATGAACTATGTTCACATATCGTACGCCCGGTCATTCTTTGATCAAATTAATTTTTTTTTTGTTTCCACATGTCCTACGAACCGTCCCTTGCTATGTATGAAAGATTAATGGTTGTAACTATTCGCTTATAGCGAGGGTCAACGAAAACAAAATATATTTAAGGGTCGGAATTTTCTTTCAACCACCGTTAAATCAGGTTTTGAGACGAAACGAGGTCTCCGTAGGTTCGTGCTTTTTAATGGGCGACAGGGGCGACTTAGTGCGTTGGTACGTAAGGTATGCGGGGGTAGACATGTTTTTACAAGTCTGGAAAAGTAATTAAGTTTTTTATGACCGTTCCGATTTTCTTTTGATCTGACCACCATTTGACCACCCTGAGCCAGATAAATTTAACAAATGTTCAATACATAGTCGCTTATAGTAACATGGGTGAGGGGTGTAAGCAGGCGGGTGACGGTGTGAACAGGTGGGTGAAGGGGGAAATATTAACAAATGTTCAATACATACTCGCTTATAGTAACATGGGTGAGGGGTGTAAGCAGACGGGTGACGGTGTGAACAGGTGGGTAAAGGGTGAAAGGTGGGTGAAGGTGGAGAAGGTTGACAAAAACAAAAGGATTGCAGATCGATAAGTAACACATGTTGCACAAAAATCTTATACAGGATACCGAGTTACATAACTTTCAGGGACAAGTAACAAAACAATAACACATACTTGTCTTTTAATATAAAAGTAAGAAAGTGAGTTTCTGTGCTTGTGTGAATGTGTATACGTTTAACATAATCGTACCAGAAACTTAAAAACCCATGACACTGTATAACTGTTAGTGGAAAGCACGGGACCCAACCAGGGGAAAAAATCAATTAAAGTGGTAACAGATGTTCCCACACTTAACGCGGAGAGGCACTTAATGTACGTCGTTAATCATCATGACTTATCAAACCGCTCGGGGGAAACTCGGTGAAGCATAACAAAAAATTAATTAGGTGGGACATCATGCTGTGATGGCCCAGTGGGTGCGATCAATACGTAACATCTGTTACATGTCTGGTTAATGGATGTTATTCACAAAGTACACGCTAACGCACCCCTACCCTCAAACCCCATCATTACTCCCCCTCTCATCCACCAACACCCCTATCCGTTTACTATTAAACATACATACAATCAAATAAACAAACCAACAAATAAATAAATAAACAAAAGTAATTAAAATCAAATTACGTAACTAGTTAATAATAATTTAACTAATTATAAAATAAAATAAAATTAAAAATAAACAAAATAAAATTAATTAAAAAGTAAACAAATAATCAAATTACGTAACTCGTTAATAAAAATTACACAATATAAACAAAGTAATTAAATTAAACAACAAGTAAACAACAAATTAAACAATTAAAAAAGTAAACAAATAATCAAATTACGTAACTCGTTAATAAAAATTAATTAAAATTTTAAAAACTCATTAAAACTAATTAAAAACGCATTAAAATTACGTAACTAGGTCAGTGATGACGTCACAAGGTCACTAATTACGTCACAAGGTCAATGATTACGTCACAAGGTCACCAAAAGGTGACTCACCCTTCACTCCTCCGCCAACACCAGTTGGCGTAATATTTTACTATATGTCTTTGCGCCCTCCACCCTTCGCTCCTCACCCACCCTTACCCTCCCGATGCGCCAGGCTGGGAGTATTTTACTATATGTCTTTGCGCCCTCCACCTCCGCTCCTCCCGAGTATTTTACTATATGTCATTGCTCCTCACCCTGCGCTCCTCCGCCAAAAATGATACCCAAAAGGGACCTAATATACTACTAATGTATCATAATTCACTAAAATAGTATACTAATGTTTAGTAAATAAAGAATAAATATTATGACGTAGTTGTGGGCTGTCGGTTATATAAATCCAAACATGAGCTGATTGTACTAATGTTGCCACACTTGTAGACTTTAAATTTAGATCTGTTTAAAATGTATACACATTCAAAATGCTTAAGGTAAAAACGCGTGTATAAGGAGAAATAAAGTTACGGAAATATAAGTTACAGGATGTATTCGATTTTAAAGTGCGGTTTGTTAGATTTCGACAGTTTATCTGGATGCTTAAAGCAATAGTTCATAAAATAAGTTCCATCGAGCCCTAGAAGTTCTGTAAGTTTCAGGAATTTCTCGAAGGTCAAGACACATGCGAATCATATGATTTACGATTGGAGTTTGTCAATGACGACGATAGAACAGTTCGGTGAATGCGAATATTAAACTGGTGGGGTTCAGTACCTCCAAAAAGGATAAGAACCACTGGCCTAGAATCGCGCTTATCTGAGACGTTAGATAGCTGTTGGGGTACACGAACAGTGTTTCTTCCAGACTTTTTTTTTCCGGAGGGGCACTTGAAATTTTCGGGGGGGGGGGGGGGGGGGCGGGAGTAGACTTTCTTGGGGGGGGGACACTGTTAAAAGTATATATTTTCTATATAAATTGTTCCGGGGGGGGGTAGAATTTTTTCGGCGAAGTCCCCTCCCCCGAAGAGATGCCTGGAAGAAACTCTGTACACGAAGAGTGCTATTCTTTTGGGCTTAGGCTATTTAATTTCTAAAGTCGCCGTTAAAACAGTAAACAGTGGTAAATAAAATACAAGCCAAGAAATAGAGCTGATGTAAGGAACTGAACCTGCACTTATGTGATGTCTTTTTTCGCGATCAACATATGAGGTGTTTACAGACTGTACATTTTTCCCCTATAAATAAACTGAACTATACATATTCTTATGGTTTGAAGTAGCGGCGACTAGCCCTCAAGTTTCAAGCTCGGATCCCGTAATTAGGTAGATTTATTATGCGTACACAGAAAATCCGAAATTAAGGCAGAGATACAATATGAAAGATAAAAATAAAGAGAAGTCCAAACATAGTTATAGTATTTTGTAAAAATACACACTTCAACTTTGAATTCGATCTCTAAACGGCTATACCACTCCCATTTTTTCCCCGCCCTGTCCTGCCCAAAGAGGCGTATCGACCCCTCCCGGCGCCCGGGGACAAATTTGGCCCCACACCCCCCTATATATATATATATATATATATATATATATATATATATATATACATACATACATACATACATATATATATATATATATATATATTATATTTATGATTCAAAACTGCAGTTAAAATGAGCTTTCAATTTTTTTCCAACCCATTTTGGCGCCCATAGGGTCGGAGACCGGGAACATATGTACCCCCCCCCCCCCCCCCCCCCCCCCCCCTCAGTTGCTACGCCTCTGCCTGCCCGCTCCATATTTCGTAAGATATTTGACTCGGTAATTCCAATACTGGTTCATAAACGAAGGTATGTTTAATGTGTATCGTCAGTTCATGAACTTTAAGAGGTAAACACATCCCAAGCCTATTTCACTTTACTTATACACCAACAACACATCTCCGGTTCAAAGAACGTGGACACATTTTACACCATTGATTTTTTGTTGTCTTTCATATTTTAGCTTAAAAACGTATATTTAATCATATAGAAAGCTTTGGTAACAATAGTTGTGACTAGAATTAATTATTTATTGATGTATTTATGGTAAAATAATAAGTATCAGTTTAGTGCCGTATTGTATGCATACCGTTCCCGAAACGACAATATAGAAGGATGGATTACGTTACCCGGACAACCATTGATCTCTTTATTCACCTGCCTTGGTACGCACTTGGAAAAAAATCAATTCTCAGGTATCATTCATTGTTGTTGGTTGTTAGGTGGTGCTGAGATACGATCAATTTAAACCGGGACAGTACGAACCGTGATGCTTAGATACGCGATATGTACTGGTGACAAATTGGTGAAGTAGTGGTGATATTATACCAAAATAGAACGAAATTGTGATGAGATAATGGTAACATAGAGGTAGACCTATAATAGAAGTAAGATAGTAGTCCGCTAATAAAGAATTATTGATTAGAAATCAATTAAATAATGTCTATACAGTACAGAGCTAGTGTTGAAATAGAAATAAACAAAATAGGTTTCCAAAATTTAAAAGGTTTATTGATATACAAATTAAAAAGTAAACATAGAAACACGTGTGCACGTAATACTCTATCATTCATACAGTAACGTTTTCAACAAAGTAAGTTTAAAAAAAAAAATTAAAAAAAAAAAGCATATTCGTCTTTTGTGAAAAATAATTAGTTCAATTTGTGACTGATTGATAGCCAAATATGGATTTCTGCCTCAGTGTAGGTATCTATCAGAGAGCTATGGATTATTCACCCAGCAGACGATCAGATATTTCCATTCAAAAATCTAATTTATCTATTTTCTGTTTTTTAAAGTTGCCATAGAAACGGCCTCATACTGAGATGTCTCCTTAAAATCGTTGTTCAAAGTGTCGTAAGGCCCCATGTTTCCGTTGATGTAATCATAATGGTTTGTATCAGCCACTGCTGATGCAGAACTCAGATCAGTGTAATCGGGATGAATACCTGTATTCAAAGACATTTGAAAGTGAAATAACAAGATGTAATTTGTCTATTACATGTCGGTGTCTCTTAAAACTTGGCATGCAAAGTTTATGAAAATTGGTGTCATTATTGAACTTACTAATGTTATTGTCCTGTGTTTCACTCTCTTTGTTTGTTTTGTTTCCACTGTTTGTTTTACTTGTCACTGAACGCTTTGTTTTAACAAAAATGCAGACCATGAGCACAATTATGACATTCACGACACACATGATTCCAATCCCAATGCCGACACCTTCTGCCAATCTGTCTTGTGCTTTAAAAAAATAAAAATAAATCTCGACTTAATTTCCTTATGATTATTTTGATAATGTATTGTTTCGTGCAATATTTTAAATAAATAATTATATTATCTTCGTTTTTGCTAAAACAATTACAAGATTATTGAAAGAATGTGGGTCTCTGTGTCCATTATACGTTATCACAACTTCATCCGATCGCCGTGAAACTTTGGTAAGTTGTCGTAATGTTTCTTCCAGACATCTCTTCGGGGTGCTCAGACCCTCCCCCCCCCCCCCCCCCGAAGAGAATCTACCGCCTCCCCCCCCCCCCCCCTGAACGAAATGGAAGTTATATTGAGAATATATACTTTTATCAATGTCCTCACCCCCCTCGGAAATTTAAGTCCACCCCGCCGCCCCCCCCCCCCCCCCGAAAATTTCAAGTGCCCCTCCCCCCCCCGAAAAATTTCAAGTGCCCCCCCTCCCCACCCCCTCCCTACCCCGGAGAAAAAAGTCTGCGAAAAACAAAATATCTAAATTTCAAAGTGGCGGTGTCTCGACATGATCATATTTAGTGCTGTATCTCACATTTACGGAGAGGGATTAAACTAAACTTAAAGTGTTCATACTACCGGCTCAGTGGCGTCTGGATTTTAGTGTGACGCACACCAACATGTAAGATCCAGAATGACGCCGTCGCTTTTCACACTTAAATAACTCAGATTTAGAAAACATGATCTCGCGTCTAAAAATGCGCTATTGGCAACGCATTGATTAAATATTGCGTCAGCCTACAACGACGCCCGGGACGAGAGCGCTATTTTATCATTACACAATATTTACAACAAAATTTGTTGTGTCCAACATATTTAAAACAAGTACAAGTATAACGTCACATGTACCAGTGCTATCCTTATGTTGTCCACTTTCTGTGCACTGACAGTTGTCTCCATAGTATCCGGTCGGACATGCTGAAACATATACACAGAGTACATTGTTATTAATGGATTGTCTCTTAAAGTAAGTCTGTTATTGTTAACTTGTTAATGTTATACATCAGCAATATTTTCAAAAAACTGCGATGGTTGAATCGCAGTCGTGGATGTTAAGATTGTTTTTTGTCTAAGACTAGGTTTTGAGTTCAACTAAATTTTAACTACAGATATGTATAAATAATATTCATATTAAGTATTATGCATAGAACCTAACTGATAGCTACAATACTTCTATATATAAAATCTACAAATAATCATCTAACCTATTTCACAATGGTTCCCTCGATAGCCTGTTACACACGTAAAGCACCGACCAGTAGTTGCCTCACACGCTGAATTGTTACAGTTGGATGAGCAGTTGTTTACACAGTTTGGTCCGTAGTGATTGGTGTCACATGCTACGTAAAAAAATTGTTTATGCTTTTACCAAAAAGTGTTTTATTATACAAGTGCAAATTAAATCGACTGTTAAGAATACATTTGAGTAAAATATCGTTAACATTTTTAATTGCATACAAACGACTTACTACAGTAGTTTCTAATATTTTTTTTATAAAACTATATTTTAAATGCAATATTTATTTAGCTACAAAAGTCTCAATAGTCTTCTTAAATTCAACGCTCGATGTAACCAGCTAGTTATTACAAAATAGATCGCAATCAAACATCATCACACTCATCTCGCAATTTCAATTGTCTCACACCAAACTTTCCTAGTCTCAATCTGTAGCCACTGCCAGTTAGGAGTCATCCATAAATGACGTCACGCCTTTTGGACGATTTTTACCTACCCCCCCCCCCCCCCCCCGTCACACATCATCACGAAAAGCCAGACCCTGCCACTTAAATAACGTCACATCTCAGCCTACAACCCCCTTAAAATTGCAGTTGCATTTTTCTTAAAACATCGATATTTTTCAAAAATCTTGTCTGAACTCTGTCGAAATATAATATTTTAATCAATTCCTATTGTAATTTATTAAAACAGTTTTCTAAAACACGAAATAACGACAAAAATTATGTTTTCTAACATTGCTTTTTTTTTATAATGCTAAAGTATGGCGTCGCACCATCTGACCCCCCTCCCCCTCATCAGACACCGTCACAAAATTACGGACCCCCCATCCCCCTACGAGTGTGCCGTTATTTATGGACGACCCCTCAGAATAATAGCATCTCTCATTTTAACTCAGACCTAAATAAACTTATACGTGTTTCTTTTGCGCTTCTCGTTATCTCTTTCTCCGTTGTGCCCATCAAAGAACTGATATTTATGACATTGAGTTAACATGTAATACCTATTTGGCAATATTCGCCTATTTGACCTGATATGCATCTAAAACAGTTCCCATTTTCTTTTTCACAAAGCTGGTCTGTACAGTTTATACTGCATTGGTGTCGGCAGTTTTCTCCGTAAAATTTATCGTTACAATCTGTGGATACACACATTAGTTTTATAATAAGATAGAACTTGTTTAAATCATTACATATTTCAGATAGGAGAGTTGTTGATATATAAAGACAGAAAGACCCATCCAACTAGTGTTGGAGGTTTCGACTACGTTTGATTACAGTAAGATATTCAATTGTTTCGTGTCTGACTTTTATGGACTATGGTTTTGATGTCAGCGGTCTTGATAATTATGCTTTTAATAATTATTTTAGAGAAAAATAGTGAAATGCATTATTTTGTTGTGAATCAGGATAAACGTTTTTAAACCTTTTTTAAATTTGAAGAATCTTTGAATTTCAAATCCGTAGTGCATTGCAACTTATTTTCCTACCAGATTCGTGGCAGCATCATTTTCACCAACGCATGTTACTTTATATAGGCCGATTGATTTTATTATTTTTTTTGGAGAGTTTGCAAAATCCATTTTTTATCTCTTAAACGTAACGATTTTTTAAATACTAGATAAATCAACACAGTAAAAATTCTATAAATCGTCACGGTCATAACACAAACGTGCAAGTCATTTTTTTCATGTTTTGAAAAAACTGAAAAAACTGAATAACTTTATTATTACTTCTACTATGTCACTATGGTACATTTTGTAACATGCTGGTATTATTAGAAGTGTCTAATAAGAAAAAAAAACGTTGTTAATTAATATAGATACGTAGTAGGACATAGGCAAAAGATATCATAAATAAATGACTTAGGCAAATGATTTGGCTGATAAAAATAATTTTTATTTTGATAAAGGCAATAATATTTCTTGATAATACAAGTAATACTAGATAGATACACCATGTGAATAGCCTTACAGCTTTAATTTTAATAGCATTATTAGTATCTAATATATATATCTATCTATATACTACTAAAAGTCAAGTTTGTTTACATGTTTGAATATTTATTTGTTTGTTTGTTTGCCTGATCGACTATTGCTCATGGTTGCACTCATCGTGGAAAGCTGTAAAATAGTATGTAGGTAGAGAAAATTTTTTGTTTTAAGACAGACTGTTAATCACAAATTTATTTAAAGACGTTAATTAATTTATTGATTTATTCATAGGCAGAGTAACCCATTTTTTTTAAAAAGATTAAAACGACCACTACACTCGGCGGGACCGTGACGTCACAGGTTTTTGTTTACTCTTTAGTACAATAAAATGGCGGCGTCTATCGAAGAAAATTGTGTTCCCATTCAAAAGTTTAACGCGTTCTAAATCTAATTTTCTGTCGGTCATAACTTTAACAATACGTCCGTTTGCTGTATTTATTACGTTCCAACACTTATATCAATTTTAAACTGTCTTTTTTCATTTAGTTTTACGATAAATTTCTCTAGATCTACAATCTGTCCAAGAAAATGTTAAAACATTGACTAAACTTTGTGGGAATAGTGACGTCCCTTGATGTGTTTACTTTTTTGGTACAATAAAAATGGCGGACTCCATCATAGACTTTGTGGCCCATTCAAAAGTTTAACGCGTTACAAAGCTAATTTTCTGCCGGCTATAACTTAAACAATACGTCCGTTTGCTGTATTTATTACGTTCCAACACTTATATCAATTTTAAACTGTCTTTTTTCATTAGTTTTACAATAAATTTCTCTAGATCTAGATCTAAAGATCAGCTGTTGAAGGAAAGTTATGAATCTAGCCTAGATTCTAGACCAGAATCTAGATCTAGCCTAGATCTAGGTCACTAGACTCAATGTACATTCTAGATCTAGACTTAATGTAAATTCTACATCTAGAATCTATTTCAGGCCTTAATTATTTTATATAAATCTTTGTTTAGCTTCAATGATCATCTAATTCGAGAATAAATGGGATTTTTTAAAATCTAGGTTCTATATCTAGATATAGTAGGATTACTAACTAACTTGGAGGCGTGGTCGGCTGCTAACAACAATATGGCGTCCGGACCGGACGAATGACTTCGGACCATTTTTAGGCCATGTTTACCACGAGCAAGATGGCGGGTGTTCACATTATTTAAACATGGTATAGGTGGCCAGGGCTAGATATGCCAGAAAAGCATTTTAAAATTTGCTTTGGAGAGTGAAGGCTAAATTTTAAAGTCAGTGTCATAAAAATTAATAGAACTTTTTTTTTTACGTTTTCAATTATTTTTTCTTAAGCCCTATATGTGAATGATAAGGTTGACTATCAGGAACTCGCGGGGCACAGGGCAGGTGAAGCAGGGTTCATCTGTTTCTTTGTCCTAAGCATATGAAGGGATAGTGTGGTCAGAGACATGCTCGGCTGGAATCGTTTTTTAAACGATAAAAACATGTTGTCTGAGACTTGGCGGGACACTGGGCAGGTGAAGTAGAGTTGAGTAGGTCACCTGTGACGTCAGTATATGAAGGGATAGTCCGAAATCGGTGTTTTCGGTGTTTTTAAATGATAAAAAACATCTTTTTGAATGTGGGGTCTGTTTTTTGTGACGATAAGTGACACTGCAGTAGCGTAGCGAGGAGGGGGGGGGGGCGGGTGGGGGACATATGTCCCCGGGCGCCGACCTTAGGGGGCGCCAAAATGGGTTGGAAAAATAAATTGAAAGGTTGAGGGGGGTGCAAATCGAAAGTTTGAGTGGGGGGGGGGGGGTGCACATCAAAAGTTTGAGGGGGGGGGGGGGTTGCAAATCGAAATCTTGCGGGGGGGGGGGTTCAAATCGAAAAGTTTGTCCCCGGGCGCCGAGAAGGGTCGCTATGCATCTGAGTGACAGACGTGATGTTTTTTGATGGATGACCCCCGAAACCCACAGTTATCCAAGGGATGACGGGTAGTCTAGTATACTACTAAAAGTCAAGTTTGTTTACATGTTTGAATATTTATTTTTTTGTTTTTTTGTTTGTTTGTTTGTTTGCCTGATCGACTATCTCGCATGGTTGCACTCATCGTGGAAAGCTGTAAAATAGTATGTAGGTAAAGAAAAAATTTTGTTTTAAGACAGACTGTTAATCACAAATTTTTTTAAAGACGTTAATTAATTTATTGATTTATTCATAGGTAAATTAACCGTATTTTTTTAAAAATGTTAATACATTGAATAAACTTTGTGGGGATAGTGACGTCCCTTGATGTGTTTACTTTTTGGTACAATAAAAATGGCGGACTCCATCATAGACTTTGTGGCCCATTCAAAAGTTTAACGCGTTACAAAGCTAATTTTCTGCCGGCTATAACTTAAACAATACGTCCGTTTGCTGTATTTATTACGTTCCAACACTTATATCAATTTTCAACTGTCTTTTTCATTTAGTTTTACGATAAATTTCTCTAGATCTAAAGATCAGCTGTCGAAGGAAAGTTATGAAGCTAGCCTAGATCTAGCCTAGATCTAGGTCACTACTAGACTCAATGTAAATTCTAGATCTAGACTTAATGTAAATTCTACATCTAGAATCTATTTCAGGCCTTAATACATCTAGAATCTATTTCAGGCCTTAATTATTTTATATAAATCTTTGTTTGGCTAATTTAAGATTAAATTTAATTTGAAAGTTACTACTACTAGACTTAGATCTAGATCTATGCGCGCAGACTCAAAAGTATAGTATAAAAATTCATTTGTGACGTCACGAGTAAATAGCTAAGTTGGTAGTGTAGCCCGCTCTTATGTGGGTGGCACAGGTTCTAGACCAATATGTCAATGGTATTTTTTTTCAATTTTTTTTTTAGATGTGAATGATAAAGCTGCCTATCTGAACTTGGCAGGATACAGGGCAGGTGAAGTAGAGTTCATCTGTTTCTTTGTCCTAAGCATATGAAAGGATAGTGTGGTCAAAGACATGCTCGGCTGGAATCGTTTTTTAAACGATAAAAACATGTTGTCTGAGACTTGGCGGGACACTGGGCAGGTGAAGTAGAGTTGAGTAGGTCACATGTGACGTCAGTATATGAAGGGATAGTCCGAAATCGGTGTTTTCGGTGTTTTTAAAAGATAAGAAACATATTTTTGAATGTGGGGTCTGTTTTTTGTGACGATAAGTGACACTGCAGTAGCGTAGCGAGGTGGGGGAGGGGCGGGAGGGGAGGCGGGGGGGGGAAGGGGAGGTGGAGGGGGAAGGGGGGGGGGGACATATGTTGGGGCGCCAAAATGGTTTGGAAAAATAAATTGAAAGGTTGAGGGGGGTTCAAATCGAAAGTTTGAGTGGGGGGGGGGGGTGCACATCAAAAGTTTGAGGGGGGGGGGTTGAAAATCGAAATCTTGGGGGGGGGGGGTTAATATCGAAAAGTTTGTCCCCGGGCGCCGGGAAGGGTCGCTATGCCTCTGAGTGACAGACGTGATGTTTTTTTATGGATGACCCCCGAAACCCACAGTTATCCAACGGATGACGGGTATTCTAGTATATAATTAAAAAATGCAAGGTTTATTCAAATAAAATGGCGTCATAATATGCATGATCATCTTAAGGCAAAACAGTCTTCATACTTTAAAGATCATCAAACTTTCTTTGCTTATCAGTCTACTGTTTATGTACATGGGGAGCCATTACACAGGTTTCAGTATGTTTTTTATACAAGTAGGCAAAGCTTTCCAGTCACAAGAATCTCCAAAAAGTTCGTATTCGAGAGTACCATCAGGGTGATACCAAAGCATACTAACATTGGTCACTGTGGGATCACCAATTTTTTTACCTGGTCTAATGCTGTTTCTGAAAGCTTTTTAAAGACACTAAATTCCAGTTGCTTTAAAACGCATGGATTTGGGTTTTGCTTATCAGTTTGCATCATCATCACTAAAGCTCTGATCTATGATATTCTTCCCCTCTGTGATTACCCCCCGTCCCCCAAGCTAGAGAGACTTGATCCTAAACCTAACCCCTAAATTCACCCTATAATTTAAGCTAACACTAAACCAAACCTCAAACCTAACCCTAACTATAGACTTAATCTTACCTAAAACCAAACCTTAAGCAAAAGCCTAAACCTAAGCACTCACCTTAATCTAAATCCAACCCCAACTGTAGAAATAAGTTTAAGCCTAATCCTAGCCCCAACACTAACCTCCACACTAGTCTTAACCCCAGCACTAACCCTAACCGTAGATGTAACCCTAAACCTAACACTAGCCTTAGCCCTAACCCTAGCCCTAACCCTAGTCCTAACCTTAGCCCTAACCTTAGCCTTAGTCCTAGCCCTAGCCCTAGCCCTAATCCTAGCCCTCACCTTAGCCCTAGCCCTAACCTTATACCTAGCCCGAACCTTAGCCCTAACCCTAACCCTACCTCTAACCCTAACCCTAGCCTTAGTCCTAGTCCTAGCTGTACCTTAAGCTAAGCTATGACAGGGGGGTAATGTATTACTGGGCGGGGGTAATTGAAAGGGGGTAATTACTCCGGGGGTAATGTCGGAGGGGGGAGAGTGTTTGGGGGTATGTAACTGACGGTAGGGGGATGCCCTGTTCCCCTAAATCTCTAGGACTAAATGCATTGATTACGATGTTTCTCAACGACACTGTATTATTAGAATCTAATATATTTAATACAAATCTGATTGAGTGCCCATGGACTAAACTCAGACACTTTCATTCAACCATCCTCTTTCTTTATCTTGGTGTTCTTGATTTCGAGCATTGTCCCTCAAAACTAGATGAATCTGATCTTCATCTGCAGTAATATTTCCCATTTGTACAGCAATACATATGTCACATTCGTGTTTGCGGGGAACAAAAATTGACATATTAAGGCATAGAAAGGTATTTTTAAAGTATGTAAACCCAGCTACTCTTCTTTTAAAAGAGGTTACAGGTGCTTTATATAGATTATAGAAATCAATTATTTTCAGGCCTGGTTCAAGAAATCTTTTTTTTTCCTAATAGGCAGGAACTTTTCGGTAATAATGAGAGTCCAACATTGTACCTCAAGCAACCAATCTCATATAAGTGTGTTATCTTCCTCTGACATATTTCGACAGCGACGAGAGTCCACACATGCTACCTCAAGAAAAAAATCTCACGGAATTTTCTTTCCAAGCTCTTCTTGGTTATCTTCTAGGTGGACATCTTTTTTACCATCATTTAACCAATCATAAATTGTCCTCTCCGGCTTTCCCAATGTGAAACAAAACATTTTTTTGCAATCTTGCAATGCAGTTCCATTTTGCAGTCTAAATTTGTAAAAGAAATTGTTAGCATGTTTGTTTGTTTCAGAATTTTTTCTTTGTTTTTTGGGTTACACGGGTCTAACTATATTTCTCTTCTCACTCAAGGCAGTCAATTGCTAAAAAGGATATATACATCATAACTCTATCTTCTTCTGGTAAATCACTAGATTTTCTGAGCTTCGATTTCTTGCAAAAAGGCGACTTACATTTGCCTCTTTGAAAAGTATAAAAAATACAACCGCCTAAGTCAATATACGGACTTAGGCAAAAATGCAATAATTTAAAATAAACAGTTTTCTGATTGGCTTACGACATGGGTAATTTGCCATAGGATGGAGTAATGTGTAAGCATTGTATTTCAACTATTAACTCAAAACCCCCCAAAAGTGACTTAGGCGATTGTGTTATGACCGTGACGAAATATACTACCTGTTTCACATAAAGGACCAACTTTCCCGTCAATGCAGCTGGTGCAGGTACCATTGAACCTATCGCACGTCTGGTTTCTACAGCTTGTACTGCAGTTCATAGAACAGTTCTCTCCATAAAAACCAGCCAAACATTCTGAATTTGTAAAAATTACTGTTTCTTAAAATACGTTTTAAAAGTGTGGAATAATTGTTTTTAAGGGGATATGCGCAAGAAAAAAATTGCCAAAATTCTGTTTTTTCCTTATAAAGGGTTTTGGTTTCTGAATTCTTTATTCTGAAAGTAAGAAGTAAAATAATAATTTTTAAAAAGTTTAATAATTCCTTTTATGTCTTTGTGTGAATAACATAATCATATTTTTGCAATATAACACGTTCGCTACGAAATGATTGACATATTATTGTGTTTGGCATTGGAAGGCTTGATTTCTCCGGTATTTGTTAATTTTAATTTCCGTTAAATCAGAAACAACCAAAGCTTTCAACTGTCTATACAAATCCCACAGAAATTGTGTTTTTCTGATTCAGGTTTTTTATTTTTTATTTTTTAAGGTTTATTTCTATTGGCAGATTTTTGACACTAAAAAAACCTATTAGGTTTTTATTCATAATACAATTCCCATCATGTTTTCTATATTTATTATCAATGTAATGCTTCAATTTTTGTGAAGAATGAAATTCAATATTGAAAGCGTTTTTGGTAAAAATATATGCACAATTTAATAAAATGTACAGTGCAATTTTAGGACCTTGTAGAATGCAGACGAGTAGCCCTATCAAAAAGTTTTGTGAAAACGTTTTGATATGTTCTAAAATATAAGCAATGTTAATTTGATTGCTTTATATGCATAAATAAAAACCCCTAGCGTTTTTAAAAGTGTCGAAAAATTCAAAATGGCGGATGTGTTACGGGTTTCCAAAACAACCAAATTTGTTTTTTTACTCTGTTTGGCTGTTTATGTGCAAAAAACATTGGGAAAATTTTTAAAATTCTTCAGATGTTAAATTATTAAAAAATAATAAAAACAACAACATTTGTATGGCCCAATAATTTAAAAAATATTTGGATTAAACTGTTATAACATTTTTTCTAAACCACTCACCATTGCTACAATCTTTACCGAAGTAACCAGCGTCACATCCACCAAAACATTGACCAGTAGCTACAAAACAAGATTTCTGTTTCCAATGGTCACATTTACATGTGTTTCTGCAACCTAGGCCGTATGTGTTGTGTTGGCACACATTGTCTGATTTAATATAAGTGGTTAGTACATAACTGTTATTGTTTTTGGAACAGTTATCTTGTTTAAATGATGAATGGCAATGAAATATTTAATTACGCTTACATTAATGTTGAGAAATGATAACCTGTTATGAACGAATAGAAACGTTTAAAATGATAATAATGATATGAAAACTAAACAAAAAAGGTCTAACTTGCCTCCATAAACTTCTACCTCACATAGTGTCAAAATGTTTTCATCTTGTTTGGCTGTGATATTGACGTACGATACACCTACGTTCCCAGCTGTTGTTATATGATAAACCAAAACTCTGTCACTCTGTTGTATATCCGTGTAGTTAAACACCACCATGTTGTTTACATTGTAGCTCACCAAGTTAAATCCTTTTAATCGTTGCTCATTACCGTCCGCTGACAAAGATGGAAAAAATAACAAAATAGCTCCCATTGTAATTGCTTAAGCTTATGCTCACTTTTAAAATAAACTGTCGAAAGATAACATTTTTTGCGTACAGATTAAAATGGAAATACACAGGCGTATTATATCTATGTGTTATGTTGTGAATTAAAATCGTTAACATATGTGGAGGCAACTGCCGCTATTCATAGCATACAAAATAACACATCTTAAAGAACAGTTTATAATTATTATAAAATAATCAGTGTATGAAAGAACCTTGGACCTACCCCTAAGTTAAAAATAACATAAATTGTCAAATTGATGGATACAATTTTAGCACTTATGCATCCATTCACATATATATTTTAACTTAAAAAAGTTATATAATTAAACATTTCTAGAAGCGGTGTTATAATACAAAAGCTTTTAAATGAACTAAAGTCAGTTTTGTTATGTAAAATCGTTAATTGCTAAAAATTATTTAATATAATTACTTAGCTTAAAACTCTTGTGTTATTATATTTAAAAGCCTTCGATTAATAACTAATACTAAAAATTATATTCCAAACTTACCTCTGTTATAAACTACATATCGGGTAACTAACATAGGCTGTGGAAATGTTATGCCCCAAACACTCGGTGTCGGAGTATTATCAGTATGTGTACAAGTAAATGTTTTATAAAAGTCTCCACTTGAATTCCCATCTACGGCTTTTGAAGAAACATATATTGGTCCATAGTTTGCATCTGCGTAGGTACTGGACTGCCATGTTGCCATATTTAGGGCAACGTTTCTACCTATAAACATAAATTTTGCAGATTAAAATTATTTTAAGTATTTCGTCTTATATAAACTGGAACAAGGTTACACATCCCGTAATACGGGTAGCACTATAAAGAGGTTGATTAATAACTCTAGACTTCCTGCTAAATCAACTTTTTAAAAGTAAACTACTTTCTAAATCAACAACAAAATGTTCGAATGCTACGACGATACAAAAGTGTCCCGCTCTCAATGTTTCTTCCAGACTTTTTCCTCCGGGGGGGCACTAGATATTTCGGGGGGAGGGGTGGGGCGGTTAACATTTTCCGGGGGGGGGGGGGAGAGAGGCGGGCACTAGTATAAGTAAATGTTTGCTATATAAATTCCAAGAAACTCTGACCGCTCTATTGTCTTTGAGTATGGAGCTCAAAGTTGTTTACAAATATAGCGAGTTAACCACATCTATTCCAAGAGGTCATAATAATCATTTCATTGATAAAGTAAATCAGCTATGTACTCTGTCATGGCGCGTTAAACGATTGAAGAATGCAAGTTGTGTGTAGGCTCAACAATCTAACAAAATATAATGAAATCTATTTTTCTGTTAATAAACAAAATACAGTAATAACTAAACATGCTATATTATTGATTATAGTGCGTTGAAAATATTGGTTATCAACAACAACAAAAAATCACATAATAAATTATATTTGCAAAACAACTTATAGCTATTCTTAAAAAAGAACATTAATTAATATTTACAATTTTACTAATAAATTACCTCCGCTAATGTAAATCGAGCAGATTGATATTGGTGTGTGAAATTCAAAAAATATCTTATGTGCAAATGACGTTACGTTACAGAGAATGTCCGCTGTAGCTGCATTCATATTGTAAGAAATTATAGAGCAAGGAAAATACGAATTGTTTACATTGACAAGTTGTATCGCAGCATCTAATTGTGTGCCTGAAATAAAAGACACACACACACACACACACACATATATATATATATATATATATATATATATATATATATATATATATATATATATATATATATATATATACATGTATATATATATATATATATATACAAAATGTAGACTTTGCAAAGTAAAATATCTCCTTAGCACTTACTTTAGGTTTCTTGTATTTCACAAGTAATATTAAAAAATGAGTGACCTACGGAAGTAGTTGAAGAGCCCAGTGCTAAAAGTACTTAAGTCACATTTTTGTGAAAATCAAACCAAGCATTGATCGTTATTCCTCTAGTTTAACTTTATCTTATAAACAAATAGTGATACTGAAGAATTTATTTGATTTGCTCTTCCAAACAAACAAATAATATAAAAACGTAATGTTTCATAGTAAATTTTAATCTTTGAACTCATTTTTCTCAAAATGATGTTTTTGTGACTTAAGTACTTTTAGCACTAAGGTCTTCAGTTAATACCTATGTCCCTTTTTTATTTTCTCGTTTTTAGGTTATGGAAAAAGTATTGTGATCATGCTAAACAATGATCTTTTATTTTGATAATTTTCGTCGTTTTACATCTTCTAACTTCATTGTATACCGATAATAAATGATGTACCGTAATTGTGTACAAATTTTGACGTTTTACAATTCTACATTGTTAATCACACATTTCTATATTTCTATAACACGATTGCAATGAAGACACCCTCTTCCAGGTATTAAAATGTACGAGCAAATTGAGAGTAGAAACATTGTAGGAGAAAAAGCATTAACTAGATAATACATGTATGAGTATGTAGCTACTGAACTAAAACAAGTTTAAAAAAAATAATATCCTAAAAATCAGAGTATGTTTAAAACAAGCTTACTTTACCTGAATCACGAAAAACAATTCTTATCCAATTAATTAAATATGAAATCGTCCATGATAATGTTACATTTTTTAGATCTGTACACGTTCTTTCTTCACCGTCTGCTATCAAATTGTTTGGTGGTGTAATGGTGGCATTTAAAGTAGACAGATCCTCTGATAAATATTGTGAAATATATAGTTAAATCACAGCAATTTCAAAGTGCTTGAAAAAAGAACGAAGTTTTGAAAACGATTTACAAGCTCCATATATTTGGTTTTAAGGCCTAATTTATTATCAATTACATAGACTAAGAAATCTAATACTAACAGCAATTGGTTGAGTTTCTTCTTAGTTTTCTAACAAGCCTTATCTACGCTATTTCCGAATTCCGGAATTAGCTAGCCCATCCCTCGAAACCACGCCATACACGTAATTCAATGATGGATTTTATTTTCAGTTTTACATACCCCATCTAATTTAGAAATATTTGCATGCATTCAAAGAAGACAACCGATTTTGCTAAGACTTGAGTGTGTGTCTGTGTCTTTCTGTAAGTTTGTCTGCTACCAATATGTGTGAAAACGGTTCGTGATGGGGAAGAACTTTTATTCCGCTAGAACCAGTAAATGACTAAGAGGATGAGGGATGGCCGTATAGCAGGCTCAACATCCGACAAAAAATATATTCCAAAATATTTTTTCCTCATTGAATGTAATACCTGTTGTACGAAAATCAAATAAATCTGATGCATCAGTTATCATTGTACCATGACATTGATTTGAATATAAATGTATTGTGAAAAATAAGTGAGCGTTCAGACCACTTTTAAGATTTATTGTCCGTCTTTAAATAGTCAAATGAGGTGGGGAAATCATTCTTGTACTAAGCAAAGTAAAGGTAATTAATACTGTCATTTAGAACTTGTGTAATACATTTAAAAAATGACATAATTGTAAATGGGATTTCTTCATATTAATACAAAAGCACTGCAATAATAAAAAACTACCCAAGAAAGCATTACACATATTACATTTCCGTATTTTAAACACTCATGAACAACATCTCAGATATGAAGTTTCACTTCTAGTAGCAGGACTGTTATGTTCATGTGTGTGTGCATTTTAAAACACAGTTCATCAAATTAAAATACAGTTTTCGGGGTAAAATAAGTTATAGCAAAAACTGATACTATGATAACAAAATACACAATACTTACCCAAAAGTAGTGCATATTATGTTTTGTAGATTTATAAAAGTCAAAATTTTAAAATTTAAATTATGACTTACGGTACTGACAGTGTGGACCAAACCAGCCCCGCTCACAACTTGACCCAGCTAAACACAGACCTTGGTCATCACATCTGTTGTTGACACAGTGACATTTGTATTGGCAGCTGGAGCCAAACCATCCAGTGTCGCATGCTGTTAATTTCAAATTGAGTAGTACTTTAACTACAGTAACTAAACATTAATAATCTTGAGTATCCTAAACTCATATTTTACTGACGAAAATTATACTCCTTTTTCGAAATTTCGAATCTAAACCAAACCATATTTTTAGATGCTAATTAGTTGCTTTAAAATTGTTAAAATATTTAGATGATGCATTTTGTATTTAATAGACATGAGTTGCTAAGGCTTAATATTTAAATGTATTTCGTAAAAGATTAGACGCAATGTTTATCTATTATTTAATGACGACAATCAGAGGCTAAATTCCCACAGCAAAAGTTAGAGGTGACATACACGTATGTGTACCATTTATTGACTCTCAACACAGTATTCATTTTTACAAGGATCTAAGCAAGCTGCGAAGGAAAATCACATCACCTTCCTTCTTAAGAAGTAAAAAAACTATTGTGTAATTTTTAATGTCTAAGCATTCACCTAATTTTAGCAAAAGATTATAGGAATGAAATAATTAAGCAGTAAAACTAATTGGTTTATGTTCTTGCTTTGTTTGTAATTGCGATATGTAATGAGTTTCTATTCATCATTGCTCATTGGAATACTTCACAACTATAGTGTGTTACGTTATAAAACTTCTTGTTCTGAACTTGGCTTGTCGTTATATTCTATAATATCTTAAACTGCTTTGCTGACCCCGATTGCAGGTTTTGGATTTTTTCTGATAGTGAGTCATTTTTATAAATGGAGGGACCGATTTCAATTTTTAATCCGTACATATATTGGGCTAGTGTGGTTGAATGGTAAAGCGAGAAGCTACTAATCCAAAGCTCTCGAGTTCGGATCTCGGTTCAGAATTGTGATTGTAGGAAGTCGTAAGTAAGTCTACCCAGCCTTGATGGATTCCTGGCTAACCTTAAGGTAAAGCAAAGATCCTGGATATAAAACTGACCACAAAATCCCTTCATATGCTGAGGTCATATTATATATATATATATATTATATATATATATATATATATATATATATATATATATATATATATATATATATATATATATATATATATATATATATATATATATATATATATATATATATATATATATATAAATATATATATATATATATATATATATATATATATACGAACAGAAAATATGTTTTAAAATCTATTGAACGTGTTTCCATAATTGACATATTATTAAAATAAAGTGATATACTGCACTATTTCAGATTAATAGTATAATAAATTTGGTTTACAGCGTATGGTTTAAAACATAAAAAATGTGCGTTTAGATGACTTCAAAACAAACATTCAAAAAGAAAATAATTTAAAAAAAAATATAATGTACCCGTGAAAACAAGTGTTATGTATCCATAAACTAGAATCACTCTGTAAAGAAGATGTGTAATCATTTTATCTAACCCTGAAAATCTGCAAAGAAATAAAAGCAAAATATGTGTAATGTAATTTTAAAAATTCTTGTAATTAATATCTATATAAATATACACGTTCAAGTATGTTTATTTATTTGTACTTTATGCATTACTGCACCGTTCATCAAATTGCATTGATAACTTTTGTAGATGTAGAGAAAGCTCCTGGGGAGGTTTCTACGAACAAAGATAATTACGGCGTGGTGGTACCTCGGCATTTTTCGGGCTCCTTAATGAACACATATAAACATTGAAAACAAATTACCTAAGAACGCATTTGGTAAACCTCTGCACGGAAAACCAACTAAGTAAACTGTTTTTTAATCTATGATACATAACAATTTTGTTCTTTTATCAATAAATTTGTAATTTATTATATTGTATATGCTATTGCTACATTGCTACATTTTAATTCTTAAACTAATATTTACCATATTACATATCACTCTTGTTCTTTTATCTCTCTTCCAATCTCTTTCTCTCGAGATAAATAAATATAGTTATGGAATATTAGCTAATATGTTTCTGTAATAAATGGGATTATCACATGATAAGGAACTGTAATAAAATATCGTTTTAATTTTTTTTTGTAGTTATGTCAATACTATTATATTGTTTAATTATAGGTTAGATAGATCATAATAGCTGTAATAGGAATAGTTTGACTGTACGTCCCCTTACTAGATAAAAGACTGAATAGCTTGTAGTTGTCTCAATCAAAAAAGAGTTCGAGTTAATGCATGCACAGGTTAGTCGCCTCGCCTCTCGTGGTACTGTCTGGGTCAGGCAGAGGTGGGGTTACCTTAGGATGGGTCAGGCAGGGGTGGGGTTACCTTAGGATGGGTCAGGCAGGGGTGGGGTTACCTTAGGATGGGTCAGGCAGGGGTGGGTTACCTTAGGATGGGTCAGGCAGGGGTGGGGTTACCTTAGCATGGGTCAGGCAGGGGTGGCGTTACCTTAGGATGGGTCAGGCAGGGGTGGGGTTACCTTAGGATGGGTCAGGCAGGGGTGGGGTTACCTTAGGATGGGTCAGGCAGGGGTGGGGTTACCTTAGGATGGGTCAGGCAGGGGTGGGGTTACCTTAGGATGGGCCAGGCAGGGGTGGGGTTACCTTAGCATGGGTCAGGCAGGGGTGGGGTTACCTTAGGATGGGTCAGGCAGGGGTGGGGTTACCATAGGATTGGTCAGGCAGGGGTGGGGTTACCTTAGGATGGGTCAGGCAGGGGTGGGGTTACCTTAGGATGGGTCAGGCAGGGGTGGGGTTACCTTAGGATTGGTCAGGCAGGGGTGGGGTTACCTTAGGGTGGGTTAGGCAGGGGTGGGGTTACCTTAGGATGGGCCAGGCAGGGGTGGGGTTACCTTAGCATGGGTCAGGCAGGGGTTGGGTTACCTTAGGCTCTGTCAGACGAGGGTTGGGTTACGTTAGAGTGGGTCGGCAAGGTTTGGGTTACCTTAGGATGGGTCAGGCAGGGGTGGGGTTACCTTAGGATGGGTCAGGCAGGGGTGGGGTTACCTTAGGGTGGGTTAGGCAGGGGTTGGGTTACCTTAGGCTCTGTCAGACGAGGGTTGGGTTACGTTAGAGTGGGTCGGCAAGGGTTGGGTTACCTTAGGATGGGTCAGGCAGGGGTGGGGTTACCTTAGGGTGGGTTAGGCAGGGGTTGGGTTACCTTAGGATGGGTCAGGCAGGGGTGGGGTTACCTTAGGGTGGGTTAGGCAGGGGTGGGGTTACCTTAGGTTGGGTCAGGTAGGGGTGGGGTTACCTTAGGATGGGTCAGGCAGGGGTGGGGTTACCTTAGGGTGGGTCAGACAAGGGTTGGGTTACCTTAGGGTGTGTTAGGTAGGGGTGGGATTACCTTAGGATGGGTCAGGCAGGGGTGGGGTTACCTTAGGATGGGTCAGGCAGGGGTGGGGTTACCTTAGGATGGGTCAGGCAGGGGTGGTGTTACCTTAGGATGGGTCAGGCAGGGGTGGGGTTACCTTAGGATGAGTCAGGCAGGGGTGGGGTTACCTTAGCATGGGTCAGGCAGGGGTTGGGTTACCTTAGGCTCTGTCAGACGAGGGTTGGGTTACGTTAGAGTGGGTCGGCAAGGGTTGGGTTACCTTAGGGTGGGTCAGACAAGGGTTGGGTTACCTTAGGGTGTGTTAGGTAGGGGTTGGGTTACCTTAGGATGGGTCAGGCAGGGGTGGGGTTACCTTAGGATGGGTAAGGCAGGGTTGGGGTTACCTTAGGGTGGGTTAGACAGGGGTGGGGTTACCTTAGGATGGGTCAGGCAGGGGTGGGGTTACCTTAGGCTCTGTCAGACGAGGGTTGGGTTACGTTAGAGTGGGTCGGCAAGGTTTGGGTTACCTTAGGGTGGGTCTGACAAGGGTTGGGTTACCTTAGGGTGTGTTAGGTAGGGGTTGGGTTACCTTAGGGTGGGTTAGGCAGGGGTTGGGTTACCTTAGGCTCTGTCAGACGAGGGTTGGGTTACGTTCGAGTAGGTCGGCAAGGGTTGGGTTACCTTAGGGTGGGTCAGACAAGGGTTGGGTTACCTTAGGGTGGGTTAGGCAGGGGTTGGGTTACCTTAGGCTCTGTCAGACGAGTGTTGGGTTACGTTAGAGTGGGTCGGCAAGGGTTGGGTTACCTTAGGGTGGGTCAGACAAGGGTTGGGTTACCTTAGGGTGTGTTAGGTAGGGGTTGGGTTACCTTAGGGTGGGTCAGACAAGGGTTGGGTTACCGTAGGTTTAAGTTCAGGCCGAGAGAACAATTAAGTTAGTTGAATGCTAGACTTGTGATCGTGTGGAGGTTGTTTCGTGTGCTCTTTGGCAGAACTTTTGTTTTCTAAATTAAATTATATTGTGCGTGTGTTGTTATCATATGTTTAGATCGCGAAGGCAGAAATAACCTGTCCTTTTTTCCTAAATTATCACCCAACCACTTCACCTCACTGTATTAATCAACACCACCTCTTTATGATGACGTCATATATTAACTATGATCGCTGAGATGTTGTTACAGTTTTCACCATAGTTCTACAAACAAACAAACACTAAAAGAATATCAAAATTATAAAAATGCTTTTTCATAATTGTTTGAAAATCCCCATGCATTTTTAATACGTTTTATAAGTTTTCGATTTAAAAATGTATCTATGTATGTATATATGTATGTATCTCTCTCTCTCTCTCTCTCTTTCTCTCTCTCTCACTCTCTCTCTCTCTCTCTCTCTCTCTCTCTCTCTCTCTCTCTCTCTCTCTCTCTCTCTATATATATATATATATATATATATATATATATATATATATATATATATATATATATAGTCAATAATATATAATTCGAAGCTGTTTAAATACAAATTACATGTTTTATCTTTAATTATGTGATATGAGAGTTTTAATGACAAACTTGGTTAACTACGATCTAAAGCACTTACTAGTTTTGTCGTTGCCGAAAACTGATAATGGCTATTAAACAGAACAAAATGATTGAAAAGTAGGCCTAAGTTCCAGACGTGTGTGTAAACAAAAAGATATCAGCAACGTTTCTTTTTTATCGGTTGATTTGTTTAACTTCCTCGTTTAGCGATAGGGAATGTAACAAGATTTTGTTATCTCTTTTTAATATATTTTTATAGACGTTAAAGCCATAATTTAAACTGATATGTTAAAGGCGAGATTTTACAATTTACAATACGTTAAAGATGAACATTTGTTACTTTTTAAAACCATGTTCGTCTATAGTTTTCCGGTAAAACGTGTATTTGCGATAAAGTTAAAAAAAATAAAGTGTTTAGTGAGAGAATACAAATACCGTCTTAAAGTAAAAAAACCTACCTAGCGATCCATTGAGCAGATGAATTAGAGCTAATGTTTTTTGACCTCAGCATATGAAGGGAAGGTGTGATCAGCACTTTGCCCTGACAGAAGGGGAGGGGGGGGGGTCTAAAGCCCTAAGCAAATGGCTTACTCTACACCCATGGCTAATCATAAACCCGGCGTCAGTGCAACCTAGGTTAAACTCACGGTGGTTATACCCTAATCTTAAACTAGATTTTTAAAAAAAGCTAAATATAAATCAAGTTATTAATTTTATATACAAAAGAAGTGGAAACATTAATATTAAAAAGCAATAATAAATACACTACAATTTAACTAGGGTAATAAAACAACTCTAAAGAAAATCAATAAACTTAATTAACAAACAAACAGAGCAAACACCCAGCCAAGTTGCAAATGCAACCTCAGACCTACGTGGTGCACAAGGCGCCCACGTCGAAGGCGATCCTTGGGATCAACATTCTCGACGGGTGGGAAAACAAAAGGAACGACTCTAGTGGTCACTCAGGCTTATGAACAGTTAGACTGGAAGCCCCGCAGCCCATGTTCACTCCAACGTTAGCACACAGGTTTGCACACAAATGTAGATTTAATTATTTTAAAAAAATATTATGGCTAATGAATGTACTCATCTTGCAAAATGAAACAGTAATTTGATATCATTTTTAATGATTTAACAAGAAAAAAAACCAAAGTTAAGAAGTATCTTTTTGTAAAGTTATATTTCATATTCGTGTGGCATTTTGGCTGTTGGCATACACGTTTTCTTCACCATTGATCTCTAAAGGTATGTTTACATATGCATCGTATGAGGGTCTTGACAGCTGGTCGTGGTTGTTGTACGGTGAACTCGTTTCGTTATATCTTTGTAGAACTTGATATAGACATCTATATTGATTCTGTCGAAAACAACACATTTTCATATTACTCGTTTCCTTTTAAATCATAGATCGAAACAAATTAAAATTAATGTAGGTATAGATAGACTGAAACGTATTTACCAGAGACGGAATGACCTGTGGTCTGATACATTTGATGGCACCAACAACAAGTGGAACTGTTAAGCTTTGGTCATGGTCCATTCGGTCAAGTAGAAGACTCAACACACAGGCCAGGCCGCTGTACTCAGCTCCGTTTCTAAATACAAAATTTTGCAAATAAGGTTAAACAATATTACAAGTCATTGTCTTGATTTATATCCTCTTAAGATTGTATTTTGTGTAATCAGGTGTAACTTGCATCCCAGCATCCGGTTACTGTCACTTCATATTGTTTAGTTGTGAACCCGCACCATCAATATAAAATGTTGTATCCGTTTGTTTATTAAGTTTTAGAAACACTTTTTTTAAAAACACAGCTGGCTATAATCGTCAATTTTAACATACACGCATACTTTTTAAAGATGCTAATTTCACATGCGTGTAGTATGTTCGAAACTTAGTAACATATAGGTCAGTTATGTCAACAGTAAACATATTCACTTGAAGAGTTAGCTCATAACACTGTGCGTTAATCTCCCGAGGTTAAAAGACAAACAAACGTAACCTGAGATTTCTTGACAATCACTAATAAAATGTAAGTAATATTCAGGGGAAATTATCGGGAAAAAATCTATAATAACCTGCACATGTAGAGTACTCTCCCCTGTGCCTGTACATTGTTTGACCTTGTGTGTTTGAGAAGTTTGAGAAGATTCTTGGGATTCAGGTCTGTGCTTTTACTCGCAATGTGGGTTACGTGGGATTCATTAGTAATCTGTTGATGTAAGCATTCGTATTTAATGTAGCCAATCAAGTAATAGTGTCGGTTATATAATGAATAAACCTTACTATACAATACAGCAATTATATTTCTGCATTTTTAACAACTTACAGGTAAGAAACCCAATGCTTTCTTGACGACTTTGACCGTGATCTGTTGTTCCTCCCATAAACTCTCAGACTTGACAGGTCCTGTGTGTATTTCATATGGTCCACAGTCTAAAGGTGTTGTCATGTCGGCAGGCAGATACTGGCCTAGGGACTTTAATAATGTACTTTTGAAATGAAGTAGTTCTACATTTAGTTTGAGTAAACAAGTCGTACAATAAGTTTGCTAATACAAACAGATTACCTTGTCTTTTTCAAAATCCTCAGTCTGAAAAGCCACGACAAGTTTAACATTGTACTGGGCCACCAATCTCCAGAAATCTGTGACTGTGTTTGGCATTGGGAGCTGTGTTAGTATCTGGTTCTCTCGTTTGGTAAAACCCTGGTTAAGAAATAATGGTACATAAAATCTTTTAAAATAAAATTTCAGTAAGATAATTTTCATTTTATCCTAAAAAGTTGAATTAGTTTTTTTTTTTAAACATTATTTACTCTTACCGAAACTAAAACAGCATTAATGTAGTCACTTAAATTGGCAGACTCTATTAATAAAACGGCTCTGTATATTTTATCTGTGAATTATTTTCATTTTATCACAAGGAGGTAGTTAGATGAATCAGAAAAAAAAATAATTAAGAAGACAGTTTACCAAAGCAAATTATGCTAATTAAAAAGAAAAGAACATACCTGGAAGAATGGCGGAGACTCTATTTTTAGCCATTTCTGGTGGATGATTGTTCTGATACACATTAGTTTCGTCAACATTTGAACCATTGACGTCATCTTTTATAAAATCTGAACACACAGCTAAAATTGCCTGAAATGCATAATACATTTAAAGGTTATACTTTTATACATGTTTCAGTTGCCGTATTACTGTTAATCTAGGTAGCACATTGCAATTATTCTCCTGCTGCTTACAGCACTAGTCAAACAACAATTTTCTGTTTTAACATTACTAAAAGATACATCAACTATTTTTACATGAATATATTAAATACATTATTAAGAGTGAGGTTATATTTTGATTGAATTTAACAGTAGCTATGAGTGAGTTATTTAAACTTGAATGTTGTGACATTTTAAAAAGTAAACCTACGTTATATTGCATTACTTAAACATATATGTTGTAACTTTTTAAAGGGCGTGTCGGCATCAATAAAGCGCAGGTAATTCTGGCTTTTCTTGGTGATCCTGATATTAGCCCAATTATGGTTTATATATTTCCATATTCGCTAATGAACGTTTTACAATTTTAGACGGTGCATTATCTCCAAACAAGTTGTTATTAAAATACACGTGTACAGTTGAACACGGAGTCTACGTTTACTCACCTTGAACTCCTTATCAAGGTTGCTTCTTCCACCCACGCTTTCTTCTAGATGAGAGATTCTAGACGTAATGTCTCTGGACGTCACTGTGGTACCTATACAAATAATGGCCACCTCAGCTGCCTTGTGGAGGAATTCATATTGTTCCTGGTACATAACGATTTACAAGATTTGATAAGACAGTATAAACCATTTATTTCTACACAGTTATTAAAGTTATGTGTAAACAAGTATTTTTAATCACACTTATAGGAACAGAAATCAAAACATTAAATAATATTAAAATATATATGTATCCGACATTACCGCAGTTTGAACCATCAGAACCCTGTCTTGTCTGAGTTTGGCCACAGTTTGAAAACAATTTATCCGCCCCGTGTCTTCAGCTTCTCTCATTACATTACGTAGAGCGATGAAGGTTCCAGTACGTCCTACACCAGCGCTACCAAATATTTAATATATGTGATTAAAATTACTAACAATTAATGTGTATTTATTTTATATATTAAAATACATCATTGTGAATAGATTACTCAACTGCATTATAAGATTAATATATAATTACCTGCAATGAACAAGGATTGGCTTAGAAGTTTTTTCTAACGCCACCCTCTGTTCAAAGTCCACAAGTCCCCACGGTGTTAGAGGCACACCTTTGTCTGGCCACGATGTGAAGTGGAACTGGGTGAAATGGTGGGTCGGATGATCTTTCTGTAAAAATAAATAGTATTTTTAAAAAATGTCGAAATGTCGAATTAAATGCATCAAAGTCTACCCATCACCCTTTTACAAATAAATATTGCATTCTTTCTTTCTTCACAGTCGATTTCAATTGTGTGTAAGTAAGGGTCAAAGCAATCGCTCTTTTTAAAGTGCTATCAGGTTGATATATTTTTGAAAATCGATTTTAATCGTCTATATCTGGAAAAAACAAGTTAATTAAAAAAGTCTAGTGACATGTATGCGCAATTTCCTTATGTTATCTAAAAATAGCTCTGACGTATAATGCTGGGGTGCGTTCAAGCAAGAAGAACGATCGGTTTGTAGGTGTTTATGTAATTTTAAAATTTGTGACCGAACGAGAGGATATTTTTGAAAACTTTCTTCGGCAATATTGTTTTAAATTATAGCAGGAATCGATTGGTACATGTTTCAAGTCGCTAAGTGGTCTGGTTGCCGAGATATGGGCCAAAAACTGAATTTTTTTGAGGTTTTTTGGCTTTTCCGGGAAATACATGAAAGAAACCCGGAATTGTTATGGCCTATGCTCATTCTCGCAATTTGCTTAACATAATTGCTTTTGGAACTAGTCATCGATATTGCTTCGTTGAGGAGGAGATACGACTTAAAGCCCGGACACACATTCATCCATACATTCATTCATTCATTCATCCATCCATTCCCAGAAATGACGAGTTAATAAACGCAATTCTTCAGAATGGAAATTGCGCAAAAAAATTCTTTGGAATTCTCTTTCCCTACACTAAGTCCCGGCTGATATAAGCAATAGGAAAATGGGCATCAATCATGCCATGCAATGTATACCTTGATGAGCTCCAACTTCCTGATAGTGTAGTCAGCAAAAACATGAGTAGCTGCCAGCTTAACTTTGATGTCACCAAATGTGGTTGTACCTTCTTCTGGCCAGTAACTTACACATTTCATCTGGAAAAATACATTGTCACCTTGTCAATATAAAAATATTGTAACACAAGATATATATATATATATATATATATATATATATATATATATATATATATATATATATATATATATATATATATAAACAAAAGTTTGCTTTAATTTTTAGTTAACATATTTCAATATTTCTATAAATACTTTTAAAAATGTATGTATTCAAAATCTACCATTTGTGAACTTTCACGATCAGATGTAAAATTAGGGGGAATAGGTAATACAATACGTTTCTTCACATTCCAATATATTTGTTCGTGTTATAATTTACGACGTATTTATTTCAGTGTACCTTGCCCTCCTCTATAAGGTTAGTCAGCATCACAACTTTATCAACTTTCTGTTGCCACAACATTCGTACAAAGTCGTTGATTGTCGCATCAGTTGGACCTAGTACAGTTTACAAGAGAGAAACTTAATGTTATTTATTGTCGCATCAGTTGGACCTGGTACAATTTAGAAGAGGGTAACATACAGCCATAAATTACATTAAAGATGCAAAAATAAAATCATATAAAGTCGTACACATTAAATTATGGTAAGCTAAAAATAATTTCTTTCGTAAACGCATCACACATTTCAGTTTAGCAATGCTAAAGAATAGGTTTATGATGGATAAAGTGCAGGCTATGACAACATACTCGCTAATCAATCTAATTATTTAAGGTAAAACAAATTTTGTTATGCAATTTATTCGAATCTTTATCGCTGTATACGTTTTGGTTATGTATATTATATTACCTTGTGAAGCAATAAACTTTTCTTCATTGTTATAGCCCTGAAAAATTGTATAATTTATTATTTGCAACACACCTATTTCGAATCAATAAAACACAAAAACTAAATAAGTAAAAATGTTCACATATCCTCTTCGCGGTTTTGAAAATTTGTGACTAGATTGTAACCCTAAAGACTGCTAACCGAAAGTCTGGAGAGTTCCTATTTTCCCTCTGTATTTTAAGCTTGCTTACTTTTTACTACCAATCTTTTGAACGTATAGACAATTTAAACGTATTCATATAATGCCTACTTCATGTTGCAAGTGTTGAATAAATCAGTTGAAGAGGAGTAACTTGCATACAAACATGTTGAAACAGGTGTATGGTAAAGAGCGACCTTAAATATAAGCCATGTTTTTAAACATTAACTCCACCAAGTGTATAAAACATTAGCACCACCAAGTGAATAAAACGTTAGCACCACCATGTGAATAAAACATTAGCACCACCATGTGAATTAAACATTAGCACCACCAAGTAAACTAAACATTAGCACCGCCAAGTGAATTAAACATTAGCACCACCAAGTGAATAAAACGTTAGCACCACCAAGTGCATTAAACATTAGCACCACCAAGTGAATTAAACAATAGCACCACCAAGTGAATTAAACGTTAGCACCACCAAGTGAATTAAACAATAGCACCACCTAGTGAATTAATCATTAGCACAACCAAGTGAATTAATCATTAGCACCACCAAGTGAATTAATCATTAGCACAATCAAGTGAATTAATCATTAGCACAACCAAGTGAATTAAACATTAGCACCACCAAGTGAATTAAACATTAACACCACCAAGTGAATTAAACATTTGCACCACCAAGTGAATCACACATTAGCACCACCAAGTAAATTAAACATTTGCACCACCAAGTGAATTAAACATTTGCACCACCAAGTGAATTAAACATTAGCACCACCAAGTGAATTAAACATTAGCACCACCAAGTAAATTAAACATTTGCACCACCAAGTGAATTAAACATTAGCACCACCAAGTAAATTAAACATTAGCACCACCAAGTAAATTAAACATTAGCACAACCAAGTGAATTAAACATTAGCACCACCAAGTGAATTAAACATTAGCACCACCTAGTGAATTAAACATAATATTTGGTAGAATACACACGTCTGGCATTTTATGTTACAAAGCGTGATATAAACCATATTGTAAGTGATAAACACACATTATTATATACCTCTATGTAAGAAGCATTGATGTAGTCTCCTTCATTTTTGCTGGTGTTGATCTCAAGATGGACGCGAGAATGGTCATCTGATGATGTAAAAATCATAACAGTATGGACTATAATATTTTATATAACATTTTAAATTATTTTTCATATAACTAACAAGACCTTACATGCACAAATATTTTTGTATCTGTTTTTGTTTCTGTTAAGATCACTGAGTCCAACTGACATAGATAAATTTTGTGGTGACGGAATCAGCTGAAATAACCAAAACATGTTTAACATTACGTTAGATACCGGTAAATTCGATTATTTAAATACTTAATATACACTTAACTAGCTAAAACATGTTAAGATTGTATTAATTCATTTATTGGTTAAAGTAGTATATAATGTCTAACCTTGAACTCATTTGAGAAATATTCAGCTCCATGGGCCAACATAAATTCATTCAGATTTGAGACCTCAATGTACTTTTTGTCTACATTACCGTTACAATAAGCGTTGACGACAGCTACAGGTTTTTGGGGCACTGATTGATCTAATTCTAAAGATCAATTAAAAATATTATATTTTGTTCAAAGACGGATATTAAACTTTGATGATAAACTTATTTTAGTTAATAGTTTTAATTTGCTTACATCTAATTTTCGATGACGAATGAGCAACACAAATACAAAAATTCGGCACATACAAAGAAAACTAACAGAATTAGGCAACAAATCTTATAAATGTCACTACCTATCTGCATAGATCTAATACTTCCATCTTTAGCATCTAATGTAGTTGTCTGCACTTTGTTACCCGCATCTAATTGTAGTGGCTTACTTCCCTTGGCATTACGGCGTCTTACAAGCAAAAAACAAACTTAATGTTACACATTTTTATGCTTCTGTGTACTTTGTTACATAGCTACATTTCATTTAAGAAATCACGCGAGCAATAATTGTATAAATTATAACTTCTCAGTCCACTAAACTCGTACATTTTACCGTCTGTTGGACACCTACCTGTAGTAGATTACACTAGCCACTACTAGAGATACTGCTACCAATACAACTACGATGGGTACAACTATAGGTATCAGCGTGTTGCCATCAGTTTTATCGGCACTTTGTTGTGGAGCTACGAAATAAGAGTATTACTCACATTAGTTTAGAAGTTAAGATAGAATATTGATTATTTGAAATAGAACAATGGGAACTAGACTTTTTTGTTTAAATCTTTCACCCTCTTTTTACTTTCTCGTAGATACGAAGTATAGAGAAAGTATTGTAATCATGCACCAAAATAACATGCAATTTTGACAGTTTTCACCGTTTTACTCCTCAGTCCTTCATCACATCCGGAGTATAGAAGACTTATTTCATCAGGCAAAAATTATAAATACAAATATATAAACATTTTGGCGTTTTATGCATTATCGAGTCGTAAAAACTGGACTTTGCAATTCTGTCCGTATGTCTGTGTGTCTGTGTGTAAACACGATGAGTACCGTTACAGCTAGGTTGATGAAATTTCATATATAAGTATTTTATCAAAATCGTAGATTCGTATCAACTTTTGAGCAATTTCCGATAACCGGAAGTGGTACTTTTTCTACTTTGAATTTTTAAAAAGCATATAACTTGAGTACTATTTTAGTTAGATAATTTCCGTTGATTAAAAGTACTAACTTACGCTATCTCCGATTTCTCAAAAAACGAATGTAAATTTATAAAGTACTAATAATATTCCGCACTATTATGCACGTTTTATTTGGCGTTCACAAGAGTGCTATTCTTTTTACTACTAGATGTTATTCTATTTTAAAAAGTTTAAGTATTTAAAATGGATTAAAATTCATGTCTAGATCCCAAGTTCCCATCCCAAGTTTTTTTATAAAAGAATATTCGAGAAAGTTCAGGGGAGATAGCTCCCGGTTTATTTTACAGGTGATCTTGCTTTTTTTGCTTTCTCCCTCGATCTCTCCCCCTCCCTCTCTCTCTCTCTCTCTCTCTCTCTCTCAGTGTTTCTTCCAGACTTTATTCTCCTGGGGGGGGGGCGCACTTGAAATTTTCGGGGGGGGGGGGGGGGGGGGGGGGGGCGGTAGACTTTCTTCGGGGGGCGGACACTGTTAAAAGTATATATTTTCTATATAAATTTCATTTCGTCCGGGGTTGGGGGGCGGTAGACTTTCTTCGAAGAGATGCCTGGAAGAAACTATGCTCTTTATACACACACACACATATATATATATATATATATATATATATATATATATATATATATATATATATATATATATATATATATATATACATAGGCCTATGTATATTCTAGATTGATCTTAAGATGACTTAGACCTTTTAATCGTGTAATTAAACTTAGGGCACTAACCCCAGAATCTGCTACACTCTGTATCTTCTTGTTTAAACCCAGACAAACATCCAAGTAGACACTGGCCATCTGTCTTGTTACACCAGGCTTGTGTCTCATTACGTACACACAGGTGACTACAGTTTGACGTGCAGCCTGCTCCATAATGCGCATTGTCACACGCTTTAAATGAAACGATATGAATATGTTTTAATAATAGCATCTTTAAATTACATTCTCTAATTGTAAGTCTCTAAATTCAAACAATGCTTTTATATCGATCCAGGACACAGTTGTAATACATTTTAAACAAATGGATTATTAAAATACTGAACTTTGGGGTAACTCTTTTAATTTACTTATTTCATAATGAATATCTGATAAGTATATTTTGAAATTTTTCTAAAAAAAATGTATATATAAATGAATTACCAGAAATTAACATGGAACTATAAAAAATGCATAAAAAGTTGTAATTACACGCTTTTTTGTAATATTGCACTGAAAGAGGAGAACATGAATGATTCTCTTTAAACATAAACTAATACTACTATTTAAATAACAATAAAGAAAGCGTAATTCGTTATAATAGGTAATGGACAATTTTGCTTAAAGTTAGGAAGCGACCAACGCTTTTTTATATTTATTTAAATGGTAGTGTATTATTATATATTTAAAGACAATCATTTACTTTCTCCTTTTTAGTGCATTATTACATAAAAGCTTGTTATTAAAGCGTTTTTTAATGCATTTTTTCAGTACTTTAACATTTTTAATACCATAGATTTGCATGACTAAAAATACTGCGCAACAAATGAACATAATAACATGCGGATAATAATGCGGAACATTTTGATAAGACTGCCTACTAATTTAAAAAAAGTTTTAATTAATTCATAAAAAAATAATTAGTCATCCAATTAAGTCAAATTGTATGTTATATTGCATTGTCTTCAAGTTTTGACCCACGTGTAACTTTGAAACTAATCTGCGAGTTAGGAGTGGCCGAAATCTCGCTCGGCTGTTTCTATCTATTTACGACACAGACTGTCGAAAGACAGAGGAAGCACGTTAAATAAAAGCTTGTAAACAAAATAACGTTATTTTCACAGACAACAAAAATCCTCTCCATATAACAGTCCGAGATGTACTACAATTTAAATTCTAAATTTTCTTATGCAATTCACCTTCAAGACTATTTACTCACGTACCACTTGTCTTATAATATGTTCGAATTCCAGTACACTTGTCAGAATATTGTTGTTTGAGAAAGAAGCACGTACCATTTTCACAGAAAGCTCCGTGAAATCCTGCTTTACAATTATAGCAAAAACCATTTGCTCTGTTACATTCAGAAGACTCACACGTAGATGAGCAATTATAGACACACCTGGGACCAAAGGTGTGTGAGTCACAAGCTTTAGATAAAACAATATATAGGCATATATATATATATATATATATATATATATATATATATATATATAAAGCAATGTATGTGTATGTGTTTGTTTGTCCTTTATGCGTTTATACACCTCTCATCACATCGCCGTGAAACTTTGGGAAGTTGTTGAGAATATTCCTGGGGAGGTTTCTGCGAAAAAAAAAATCAAATTCGCAGGGGTGGCGCCCCGGCAGGGTGCGATTTGTTTTTCTCTATATACCGTATATAAAAATAAAAGTCGATTTTGGTTTAGCATCGTTCATCCGATAGCCATGAGACTTTGGGGAGTTCATTATACCATTCTAGGGAAGGGTTCTGTAAAAAAATAATTTTTAATTTCGCAAGGGCAGCGCCACGGGAGGGTCCGATTTTTCTCTATATACGGTATACAAAAATAATAAAAGTGAATTGCAGTGACACCGTTCATCCGATAGGCATGAAACTTTGGGGAGTTCATTATACCACTCTAGGGTAAGGTTCTGTAAAAAAATAATTTTTATCCGCGGGGGACGGGTACGCTAGTATATATATATATATATATATATATATATATATATATATATATATATATATATATATATATATATATATATATATATATATACAACTTGAAGAACCCATTGTTGTTGCTATATATAAGAGAAAACGTTAAGGAATCATTAACTCAGTTCCTTAACGAGTTAATAATTACTTCGTATAAAATAATGTGACTCACTCGTTTCACATAACTCTCCCGTATAACCTACTGGACAGTTATT